>NW_028261390.1:69006847-69269347 GCF_051295495.1 Thamnophis sirtalis | reverse complement strand
ATAAACAGAGGAAAAGTGAAAAGATTTCCTGTAATTTTTTTCATCCCTTGCACATAGCAAAAATATAAATTTATTACCACTCTGATAGTGTCTCCTTCATGGTTGCTAATTGTTATTAATTTGTCTTCTCCGCCTAATGCAATTAATTTTTCTTTGCTCCAGCAACCGCAGGTGATCCGTTTGGTGTGCTTGCCTGGTAAAAGAAGACAGGCAGAAAAATCCCCAACTTTTTACAATACAATACAATAGCAGAGTTGGAAGGGACCTTGGAGGTCTTCAAGTCCAACCGCCTGCCTAGACAGGAAACCCTATACCTTTTCAGACAAATGGCTATCCAACATCTTCCTAAAGACTTCCAGTGTTGGGGCATTCACAACTTCTGGAGGCAAGCTGTTCCACTGATTAATTGTTCTAACTGTCAGGAAATTTTTCCTCAGTTCTAAGTTGCTTCTCTCCTTGATTAGTTTCCACCCATTGCTTCTTGTTCTGCCCTCAGGTGCTTTGGAGAATAGTTTGACTCCCTCTTCTTTGTGGCAGCCCCTGAGATATTGGAAGACTGCTATCATGTCTCACTTTTTGCTTCTTAATAACTCTTTAATATGGCCCAAGCTTTCAACAGCTTTAGAATGAGAAGACATGCAGAAAAGACGAATAAACCACAAGATCTCATTTACAACAGAAGCAGAAAAATCAGTAAAAATATCCCAACGGAGCCAGCAAACGCAAGGGCCAAATTGGGCTGTTTCTAAAGGTGAGAACAGAGTATTTATTCATGAAAGGAGAAAAACATAACTAGTATTTCAGATAATGCCCAGGAAGATGAGGCAATTTTTTAAAATATTATAAAATATTATATAAAATTATATAACAAGTATTTCAGATATTGCCCTGGGAGATGAATGAAATACATTATGAAATATAATGTAAAATTAATTATATAATTATTTAGATAGTAATTAACTTTGTGGGTAAAATTCTGCTTTTTTCCCCATGCTTAAAATTCTGTTCTCAAGGAAAATACTGGAGAAACCTGTCTTGTCTCCAAAATATGGACTGAGTATGTTCTTGACTTGTAAAAGCAAAAGACCTGTGATAAATGCCAAGTTGATTACAAAAACGAAGATCTGAACCAGCCTAAAAATGATTATCAAGATATTCGTCCTTTTAATTCAAAAGCTTGGAATAGCTTTCAACAGAATTAACTAATAAAACTTAAACAAAGGAATGAGAGAGAGATTCCAAAATGATTGGGGGGGAAACACTAAGCCAAAGACATAACCTGAAAAAGATAACTATCTTAATATTGCTAGCCTCTGCCAATTTGTTGTAGGATGGTAAAAATAAATTCCCAACTTGGCTTTAGAAAAGGAAATGCCCCCACTTTTATTGACTCCATCGAGATATTCCAGTGGCCAAATGCTGGAAGGGAAAAAATGCAATTTATATATCAGCCTGAACATTCCACAACATTCTGGGTGAAAGAAATGCTGAAATAACTTGGGAATAAATTATTTCTGTTTTTGTTTCTGAACCGATTGTGAACAGTTTTAAAGCACAACTTTTATGTGCAGCCGCCCTCTTGAGCTGTTTACCTATTGGATATAAATTACTTCTCCCTTGCACACATTTGTTTTTGTGCTGATTTTGGCTTTTTACTCACAGACGTTTCATTTCCAAAATAGGTAACCTCATCAGTGCGTCTGGTAGCAAACCCCACATTTGATATGAAATATCTGCAAAAAACTCACCCAGGTCAGAGAACACCAAGAACTCCACAGTTCAATCCTGAGCCTCTCCTATCGGTAACACATTTGCTTTTTTCTGACTTAAACTTGTTACATTTTAAATCCCCCTCTTCAGAAAATACCCCTCTACAGTTTTCAAACTACTGACCAAGGATAGGAATCTTGCGGGAAGTCTGGCGATTATATATTAGTACATTTCCTTTAGCTGTTCCAGCAACTAGTAAGGCTTCAGTTTTTGACCAACACAAGAAAGACATTGGCTCCCTGAAATATAAAAAGAAAAGAAAAATAAGCTCTGCTGAATTAAACAATATTTAGCTGATTACAACTTTATTTTTGAGGAATAAACAGTACAACAAGCAAAATCAGAGCGTGTAACTAGCATGATTCAATTATAAATAAAGTAATAGAAAATGCAGCATAAACTATGCGCACAATATTTATCCACAGTTCTTGGTATGAACTACTCATAAAATTAAGAGAAAATAGAACAATAAAAGACTCTCATGTCAAACCCCATACCTTTAAATTACCAAATTCAAACAACATTTGCATTTGGATAAATTCTTTAAAAATACAGTTATTACCCTTGCTTAAAATTGGTCTTCTAAGAGAGAAGGAAGAAGTGAAATAAGATGGAAGAAACGATAATAATCCCAGGAGACGACTTTGGAGAAATTATCCATAACCATGAAGACAACAAAAGACTAGGGTGAAGGGAAAGTATTTTAAAAACAGGCTGAACTCCAACTCCTTGAGGTACAAGAGGAAGTCTACGCAGGTAGACTTGCATGAATGTTATGTTGGGTTGTATTATAGCTATTTGCAGGATAAACTCTTTTGAAGCACTTCTTCGTTAGCAACATGGACCAAACAGCAAATCTTTAGGATTCAAGGAAGACATCTTTGTTGGAAGATCTCTTTGGTTAAGTTTTTTGTAATTCCTCATGCAAATTACATAACATAGTGGCACACAGAAGATGCCAACTTGCAGATAATCTACTCCGTATGGAGAATAATCAAATTCCCAAGATGGCAGTGAGATGGACACACACATCAAATGAGGACACCCTTGAAATACATGGCATTACATTACCTTTAAAAATAATGTTCTTAAAAATGTGTGATTAAGATATTATAGCTGTTAATCAGATTGATGTCACTTAAATACATAATTTACCTGATATATTTATATAATTCTAGCGCTGTGGTGGCACAGTGGTTAGAATGCAGTACTGCAGGCTACTTCTGCTGACTGCTGGCTGCCTGCAATTTGACAGTTCGAATCTCACCAGGTTCAAGGTTGACTCAGCCTTCCATCCTTCCGAGGTCGGTAAAATGAGGACCCAAATTGTTGGGGGCAAGAGGCTGACTCTGTAAACTGCTTAGAAAAGGCCGTAAAGCACTATGAAGCGGTATATAAGTCTAAGTGCTATTGCTAAGTTGTGGTGGCGCAATGGTTAGAATGCAGCATTTCAGACTAATTCTGCCAACTACCAGCAGTTCAATCCTGACTGTCTCAAGGTGCTATTGCTATTATATCACATTACATTACATTAATTTGATAAATAAATTACCTCATGCTAGTATCCATCAAACTGGTTTTATTTGTATTGGCATCCCACAGATAAATAGCACTGGATTTATCAGCAATAATTGCTAGAGTATCTCCATCTTGATCCCAATCCATAGCGATGCAGTTCCTATCAAAGGACAAAAATATCCAGATGCTCTTTAATAAACACTACTGCCTTACACTTATTTTATAACCTGTTCCCAAACTACACATGAAGATATTGGCACGCTAGCTGGAGAAAATCTATTTGGATAGATACCTTATTTTCAAAACCTGTTTTAGATCATCCACAAGTGAGATTTTTACATTTAGATCATCAACTGAATTTAGACCATCAATCATCATACTAAGGTCATCAACTGAGATTTAAAACTTACCCCGGTAAAATAATTTCATTCTTCTTTTGACCATGGCGATCAAAGACTTTGACAGTATGACTGTACCTTTAAACACATAAAGAAAAGTTCATAAAAATGACAGTAACCTTTTTTCACGCGCATCTAAAATCAGTGACAAATTTTTTGCAACTCTTGGGAAGCAACTTTCATTTCTGCAATGTCAAATCCGGACACCTGGGATCTTTAATCCATTTCTCTTTTTTTATCTTACCCTGTAACCGCAATGTAGTTTCCTAAGGTTTTTTGCCAGGCAAATTGCACAGGGGCACTGGGCGCATCCTTCTCTGACAGGGTGAATACACGCTGTGGAGGGAAATTGACAATTATACATTTGTAAGTCTACAGCAGTGTTTGGCAACTTGAAGATGTCCAGCAACTTGAAGATGTCCGGACTTCAACTCCCAGAATTCCCCAGCCAGCGAATGCTGGCTGGGGAATTCTGGGAGTTGAAGTCCGGACATCTTCAAGTTGTCAAGGTTGAGAAACACTGGTCTACAGAGGTTCTTGGTCCTCCAGGTCAAAAGGGGTGTTTTTTTCCCAGGAGGCTGCTGGACTTTCTGGTTTTTCCTTTTGAAGATGTTTCGTTTCTCATCCAAGAAGCCTCTTCAGCTCTGACTGGATGGTGGGGACTAGAAGGATTTTTATTCCATGGCCTGGATGACTAAGAATCTCTACCGACTTTGAGCTATACAATTTTGGATGAACAGCCTTTGAACGGTGTGCGAGTAGGAATGGATTTCCAGAGGAGGGGGAATTGCAGACTACAGGAACCAAGAGCACCACTCAGGCGGCCCTGAGGACACAGCTAAACCTCAAAGGGTTTCAACGACCTTCTAAAAAGACACAAATGACCAGCTGTCTGCAAGAAATAGAAATCCTTCCATTCCTCCTGTCAGAGCTGAAGAAGCTTCTGGGATGAGAAGTGAAGTGTCTTCAAAAGAAAATAAAAAAACAAGAAAGTCCAGTTGTTTCCTAAAAAAGAAACACCTTTGGGATATACTTGTGTAAGGTGTTTTTTTTAAAGGCTTTATTTCAATCTGCAGAACAGACCCCTCATATCCTGGACATAAATTGTTTCAACTTCTACCCTCAAAATGATGCTGTAGGGCCGGGATGGTGAACCTATGGCACGCGTGCCACACGTGGCACGCGGAGCCATTTGTCAGGGAACGCGAAGTGACTTCCGGTTTGCTCGTAGAGTCATTTTTTTGCCCTCTGGAGGCTCCAGGGAAGCTTCCTGAAGCTTCCGGAGGGCCTCCGAAAGGGCAGGGGAGGTTGTGTGCGACCTCCCCAAGCTCCTATAAAGCCTCTGGAGCCTGGGGAGGGCAAACAAAGCATGCAAAAAATGGGTGCCTCTCATGCGCGCATGCGCACTGGGGGGGCGTTGCATTTTGGGTGCAGCACGCCCACACATGATCCCCCTTTGCTCCCCCCACTTATGGCACGCGAGCCAAAAAAGGTTCACCATCACTGCTATAGGGCACACTGCACATTGCACACCAAGACAACTAGACACAAGGACAGTTTTTTTCCTGACCGCCCTCACTCTGCTAAACAAATAATTCCCTCACCACTGTCAAACTATTTACTAAGGCTGCATTACTATTCTTCTCTTCCTTCCTATTACCTATCTCCTCCCACTTATGACTATTGTATCTTTCAATTTATATTGTTTTTTGTTTCCTAGTACAATTTGATAGCTTATTAGTAACCTTGACGACCACTAAGGGTTGTTTCTTATGATTCTTGATCAATGTATTCTATTTTATTTTTATTTATGTACATCGAGAGCATATGTACCAAAGGCAAATTCCTTGTGTGTCCAATCACACTTGGCCAATAAAGAATTCTAATAAAGGCCAGTTCGCAGCAGTCTCTCCTGTTGGCAAGATGATGATGATGGTTGTTAGGAATATAATCTAACGGTTGGGTTGGCAATGTATAAATCATGTAACAATGCTATACCTGTTTCTTTAAACCATACTGTAAAATGTGATTGGTTGCTGTTTTCCTCAATCGGCCATAAGAGGGAGCCAGAGTGACTGTTAGCTCTCTGTTTGTTAGATGCTGGGCTGATCTGATCTGAGTGCCTTGAGCTACTGTAAGTTTTGCAACTGTTAGCAAACTTTGAATGCCAAACTGTTTGTATGATACTGGACTATGTTATTTGGATTATCCCTTAACTGAAAGGCATTGATGACTGACTGTCTTATCCGTGTATGACTTGGACTGTTTGATGGGCTCTGATGCCTCTATTTCCACAAAATCAAAAGCCTATTTAAACTGCGGTGTCTCTGTATGCTGGTTTGGGTGTTCTCCAACACAACTCTCCCAACGCTTCTCCCAACAGGGAGCTTACCTAACAATGGTTATTATTATTTACTTTATTCATTAAACCTGAAATTTAGTTAACTGAACATTCAAAAATGCATCACAAATACCATTGACTGGTGCTAATGGTTGACAGGGGTTGCTGCCAGCGTCCTAGGTATCAATCAAGTACCTTCTTAAAATGTATTATTGTTATTATTGTTATTGTTATTATTATTATTGTACAATTGTATCACAGCGGCCAGTTGTTTCGCCGGATTTGGCATTGGTTACTAGTCGGGCCCCACCCAGGGGCCTAGGACGTCGTAACGTGCAGATCCCAGCAGTGCGGCTTTTTGCATTTGACTGATGGTGATTTTGTCAATTTTTAACTGTTTTAAATGTAATTCCAGTGCTTTTGGAATAGCACCCAGTGTGCCGATTACCACTGGAATTACCACTGCTGGTTTGTGCCATAATCGTTGAATTTCGATTTTTAAGTCCTGGTATCTTGCGATTTTTCATATTCCTTCTCGTCGACCCTGCTATCACCTGGTATTGCAATGTCTATGATTGTAACCTTATTTTTCTCAACCAGTGTGATGTCTGGTGTATTATGCGCCAGTATTTTGTCCATTTGTATACGGAAATCCCACAAGATCTTGACCATCTGATTTTCAGTGACTTTTTCAGGCTGATGTTCCCCCCAGTTTGTTGCTGTTTTAATATTATTAAATAATTATTATTAATTATTATTATTATTACTGTTATTATTACTGTCATTATTATTATTACTATTATTATTACTATTATTATTACTATTATTATATCTAACGACTGAGGAGAGAGGACTCCTTGGAGGAATGTCTTGGGAAAGATGGAAGGCCAAAGGGAGAAAGAGGAATGGCCGAGATGGCTCGAATAGAATTAACAGAGCTGGAAGGGGTCTGCGAGGTCATCCAGCCCACCCCGATACATCGTTCCAGGCAAAGGGCCGTCCAGGCTTTTCAGCGACGGAGGCTCCTTCTCCCCCAGCTGCCTCTGAGCAGGCAGGCAAGCGTTCCACAGGTTTCTTTCCCCCCCCCCACCCTCCGTTCTTCCAGGAGGAAGCAAACCCCACCGGTTGAACAGCCGCCTGTCCTAACCAACTGGGAAAGCCACGGGCGCCCGAGAGGGGAAGGAAAAGCGCCGAGTCCGTTCCTGGCAGAGGAAACCGGGCCACGGCTGGCCGGAGGGAGCCCCTCAACCGCCCGCATCCCGCTTCAGAACAAAGCCGCCGCCGCCGCCGCCTCGGCCTTTACCTGCATCTTTTTTTCCCCTCAGAGGCCGAGCGGCGGTAAAAGGGGAGTGCGCATGCGCGTTCAGGCGCCTGGCCTGCACTCGCGTCGGCGTCACCCGGGAGACGGCGGCCCCTAGAGATAATCAAAAGGAGTAAAGGGAAGAGGCGACCGTCCTTCGGAGTGGTGTTTCTTCAAGAGTTATGAGAATGGAAAAGTCACATTAGCGCAGTGTTTCTCAACCTTGGCCACTTGAAGATGTCCGGACTTCAACTCCCAGAATTCCCCAGCCAGCATTCGCTGGCTGGGGAATTCTGGAAGTTGAAGTCCGGACATCTTCAAGTGGCCAAGATTGAGAAACACTGCATTAGCGTATGAGAAGTCAATGAATTCTCATCCCAGGGATAAAGTATAAATGCAACCATCTAGTAAATTACGCTATCAAGTGTACATGCAAAGCTCTAGCGTTCTTGGGAAATCTACAGGGCCCAGGCAGGCAGGGTGGAAGGAAGGAAAAAGGCAGCCAGCTGCAAGATGAATGGGCTCTCAAGGAACACCAGCCATGGAGAAAAGCTATGCCTCGAGTTATTTATTTAGAAAATAATAATAAAGGTGGGATGAGGAATAAATAAATAAACCAACCTGGAGAAAATCCAAACGTCAACGTGGACTTGACAGCCCACAATCAAAAGTCCTTTCTATTTTGTTTTTAAATGGCAAACTATTTAAAAAGATTGTCAGGGAGGAAAGTGATTCCTTAAATCCATAGAGAAATAATAAAGGGACAAATTGTAGGAAGCTAGCACCCACCCCCTTCTCCTAGAAAAATGAAATATCCTGGGAAATATTGAAAAGACAGATTATTCTATTTCCCTGGATCAGAAATGGAGAAACACGACTGAGAATCTGCATAGACATTTCAATTCTGCCTTCTCTGTTTCATTTTATGCTAATCGTGCCTGAAATCCCATCACAATAAAATCAAGGTTTAGTGAGTGGGATGGCATGGAGAATGTCTGGCGGCTGCAGGACGATTGAATTAGAAAGTTAGAAAACACATTCTTAGATAAAAGGCAAAGGTAACATATGCGCTAGTCATTCCCGATTCTAGGGGGCGGTGCTCATGTGTTTCAAAGCCGAAGAGCCAGCGCTGTCCGAAGACGTCTCCGTGGTCATGTGGCCACTGAGGTGTTGACAACACCTTACTTTGGCTGCTATGATTTTAAAATTCAAAGCTATTATTATTTTGATGCTGTCAGAGGTTGATGCAAGTAAAAAAAGCAGAAAGTCTCAATCATCCATTCCCTTTCCTTCGTTATTTGTTTTTCTGAACATAGGTAAAGGTTCACCTCGCACATATGTGCTAGTTGTTCCTGACTCTAGGGGGCAATGCTCTTCTCTGTTTCAAAGCTGAAGAGCCAGCGCTGTCCAAAGACGTCTCCGTGGTCATGTGGCCGCCAAAGATGTACAGAACGCTGTTAACTTCCCACCAAAGGTGGTTCCTATTTGTCTACTTGCATTTTTTACGTGCTTTCGAACTGCTAGGTTGGCAGAAGCTGGGACAAGTCACGGGAGCTCACTCCATTATGGGATTCGAACCACAGTACTGCCAACCTTTCTGATTGATAAGCTCAGCGTCTTAGCCACTGAGTCCCTATTTTTTTCTGAACGTACAGAGGCCTAAAATGGTTTCTGCAAATGCAAACTGAGATTTGATCCGTGTTATTATTCTCCACCAGTGAATCTGGACAGCTAATGAGTGCTGCTTTCTTTCATTTTTGTCTTACCTCTGACCAGATGCGTGGGAGGGGGTAGATATCCAAAGATAGTTGTGGAATTCTGGGAGTTGAAGCCCACAAGTCTTAAAAGTTGCCAAAGTTTTAACCCTCTGCTCTAGGCCAAATCCGGCACACCAAGAATATATTAACCGTGCTGCCATTCGTTTTGCTGACTGAGTAAAGCTCCATGACCACCATCCATTTCTTTTGTGCACGATCAAAGCCCCTGTATTCCTAGGCAGTTATTTTGGAGTTGACCTGGACGTGTTCTCGGAGCTCAACAATCTACTGTAAAATGATGTATCATTATCACGTTCCAATTTTTTTTTGCAGGATCTTCCTTGACTGTGTGCTTCAGGGCACCCAAACAACCAGCTGTTCTGACCCAGGTTTCTCCAGCAGCATGAAGTCGAGTCCTTGTCCTGATAAACCCCTTTTATTTAATTGACAGTGAATTCCTCTCCAGCAAAGAAAATATAAAAAGCGAAGGGCAGGTTGGAACATCCAAATATTTCATAATCATGTAACCTATCAACCTTAAGAAAATTCCACAGGGGAATCGCTAAACACTATGAAATAATTGAGCTACAGAAATTTGATCTTAAGGAAATCGATCAGTCTTTGATTTGGAATGTAACTGAACATCTGAAATGAACCAAACGCGATTATTATTATTTTGTTATTATAACACTCTGTCGATGCCTATATAAAACCAGTGGCAATGTCTCATTTAGGGCCAGCTGAAGTTAGCCACAATCATGGTATGTTTTGGAATAATAATAATAATCTGAGCCACTTTGAGTCAACCTCATCAACTCTTCTTTTACTGCAATGTCTTGGAAGTGGCGATCCATAAAGTGACAATACAATCCCAGTTCGGAAAGATATGCAGGATTATTTCTAGGCTATGTAAAACCTCCTAACAAGACCCGGGGGTACTCAGGGATGGAAAGCTCTTGAAAAATGTCCTCCGTACCTATTCCCAAGTGTAAGACAAGAATTAAAATAAGGCTTCAGTTTAAAGAGAAAATAGCAGTTAGCAGTTAGACTTATATACCGCTTCATAGGGCTTTCAGCTCTCTCTAAGCGGTTTACAGAGTCAGCATATTGCCCCCACAAACTGGGTCCTCATTTCACCCACCTCGGAAGGATGGAAGGCTGAGTCAACCCTGAGCCGGTGAGATTTGAACCGCTGAACTGATGATCTAGCAGTCAGCTGAAGTGGCCTGCAGTACTGCACTCTACCCACCCCGCCACCTCGGCTCAAGAGTGCAGCAGCTCTCTGAAAAAAACTACAGGCTGTCATTGACTTACAACAGTTCATTTAATGACCGCTGAGAGTTACAACGGCACTGAAAAATGGACTTACGGCCACTTTTCACACTTATGACTGTCCAGCATCGCCACGGTCATGTGATCAAAATTTAGACACCTGGAGATACTTCCGGTGACATCGCTGCCAGGTCGACGCAGGGGAACGGGGCTCCGCACCCCCGTGCCTCATCTTTGTCGTCAGAGGGCCCACCCAGGGGCTAAAGTCACACTGTAGGGGTGACTAATAAGAAGGGACTCCATGTGGGTCACGCGGCACTCCAGCTGAATCCAGGGTTTTTTACCTCTATACCGAAGACGAGGCAGCCATCATGGCACCGTGAAGCAGGGGCTGCCAACAAAATTTAGACACTTGGCAACTGGTTCATGTTTATGACGGTTGCAGGGTCCCCGGGGTCCTTTGGTTCCCTTTTGTGACCTTCTGACAAGGAAGGTCAATTCCCTTAACAACTGTGTTACCCACTTGACAACTGCAGATTCACTTCACAATTGCGGCAAAAAGAGTTGTCAAATGGAGCGTAACTCACTGAACAAATGCCCCACTTGGCAACAGAAATGTTGTGCTCAATGTCGTAAGTCAAGGGCTACCAACATAGGCAATCAGAGGTGCCGCATTTGTCAAATCAGAAGTACACTTGATATTTCCTTTGCTTGTGGTTTGTTGTAGCATGTCAAGGAGGAGGAGAAGGAGATGGAGAAGGAGGAGGAGGAGAATGAGAAGAAGCAAATAATAAAAGAAGCATTTGGAACAAAGGAAGATTACAAGCATCTTGCAAAAGGACATAAAATAAATTGTAAATCTGTGGCTACAGGACAAATAACAACAAAAGTTCCTTTCCTGCCTCCAGAACAATCAAAATGAGTGCCTTTTTCCCCCTTCTGATTTCTGTACTTCAAACATGCTATATTATCCGTAATGTATTTCCATTACCAAGACATATAGACGTGTACATAAACTGCATTACTGATGTGTGTGTGTGTTTTAAAAGTGCACAATATTGGTCCTTTAAAAAAAAGAAATCCTTTATACAAATAGATTTGAGATCAGTCTCTTTGCCTTGCGGAGATACACAGTACCTGGCGTGTTTTACGCTTTAATAATTTGATGTGAAATCACCAAAGAGTCTACAGAAGAGGCCATTGTTTTGCTACTAGAGTTTGACAGTCACCACACAAGCCCCAGCTCTTCCGAGGCACAACGGTGCGACCTGAAATAGGAAAAGAGTAAAAAGAAAAAGAAAAAAAAAGAATCAAGGACAACATTATCAATACGACTCACAAATACTTTGTAAAAGAGGAGAAGTCAGCTTTTCGGTGGAACAGAAATTGCCTCCCAAAATCATGGACACTCCATCGCTAGAGGCTCTTAAGAAGAATCTAGACAGTCACTTGCCTAAAATAGTATAGGTGCTCCTGCTTGAGTTAGGGGCTGGACTACAAGACCTCCAAGGTCCCTTCCAGCTTTATTCTATTCTATTCCTTATTCTATTCTATTCTATTCCTTATTCCATTCCTTATTCTATTCAACTCTACTCTAATTCTCTATTTTATTCTATTTTATTCTATTCCTTATTCTATTCAACTCTACTCTAATTCTCTATTTTATTCTATTCCTTATTCTATTCTATTCTATTTTATTCTATTCCTTATTCTATTCAACTCTACTCTAATTCTCTATTCTATTCTATTCTATTCCGTATTCTATTCAACTGTACTCTAATTCTCTATTTTATTCTATTTTATTCTATTCAACTACTCTAATTCTCTATTCTATTCTATTCTCCATCCTTGTTCAAATGAAAGTCCAATTACAATCAAGAACTCACATACTAGGCCAGTGATGGCGAACCTTTTTTGGCTCCCGGGCCAAAAGTGGGGGCAGGACAGAGGAGGGGGGCTGTGCAGGCATGCCACACCCATAATGCTATGCACATACACACACATGCACATGCATGGGCGTGCGACCAGTCCCCCCCTTTTTGGCGAGGTTTTTTCACCCTCCCCAGGCTCCAGCGGCTTTCTGAGAGACTGGGGAGGGCGAAAACAGCCCCCTGGAGGCCCTCCAGAGGCTTCAGGAGCTTCCATGAAGCCTCTGGAGGTTGAAAAATGGCCCTACGGACAAACCGGAAGTCTGTTCCTGAATTTCCAAGTTTCCCGTAGGGCCGGTTTTCCTTGAAGCCTCCGGAGGGCGAAAAACGGCTTCAAAAGAAGGCCGAAGTCAGCTGACCAGTGCGTGCATGCACGCTGGACCTGGCAGGGCAACGCCTCGCGTGCCCTAACAAATGGTTCCGCGTGCCATCAGGGTGCTAGGCTCAACCTTGGAATCTTTTACCTGGCATCAAAACCTCAACAGTTTCCAAAATTGTTAAATCGGATCATGACACGATCACCATCATCTACTGAATTTATACGCTTCTCAACCTTACAGCGACTCTCCAGAAATGTTTTTCTTAATACAGCATTTATCCTTCTGCTATGGGTTTCTCCCCCTTATTAAACCAATCCTGCGAGGCTAAATTAAAATCCTTGATGAGTTTTATTCGATTTCTGAGTCAGATTAACACAGTCCAGAATTTACACTGTTGGAATAATAAAAGGAAATATTTCAAATGTAAATTATGGTTGGATTTCTCACATGACTCTTGTGTGGACATTTTTTGCCTCTTATTAAATACCATGTCCTTTCTCATATATTTGAAAAAAATAAGTTTTCTGGAAACTTTCATTCCACAGTTAAAGAAAATATTTATGATCAAAGACCCCCCCCCCAAAAAAAACCAACCCACCTAGAACCAGGTACAATAACAGAATACAAGAAGTCCTCGACTTACAACAGTTCATTTAGTGACCGTTCAAAGTTACAACAGCACTGAAAAAGTGCTTTATGACTGTTTTTCACCCTTACGACCATTGCTTCGTCCCCATGGTCACATGATTCTCATTTGGATGCTTGGCAACTGACCCATATTAATGACGGTCACAGTGTCCTTGGGGGAGGGTGTCACGTGATCCTCTCTTGCGACCTTCTTCTAACACGCAAAGTCAAGAGGGAAGCCGGATTCGCTTAACAACTGCCACGACTTGCTTAACAAACGGGGCAAGAAAAGTCGTAAAATGGGGCAAAACTCACTTAACAACTTTCTCACTTAGAGACATACATTTTGGGCTCAATTGTGGTCGTAAGAGGAGGACTACTTATAGTACAAAATTTCAAAAGAAGCAAAAATAATTTAAAAAATAAGATTCTTAAATGAAAAGAAAAAAAATAGGCGAAGTTCGAACTCTACCCATTCCCTCCCAACACTGATGACGTTACCTAGTTTGGTAATGAAATGCCTGCAAGCTCGGACAGGACCCCAGACCCCACATGTGCTGGTCATCTTTCTTAACCTCCACATTACCTGTGTCCACTCATTTATCTGAGGGTCATATGATTCTACTGTATTAAGGTAGGCTTGTCCATCGTATCCTCCCACGGCATACAGCTTATCTCCAAGAAGGCAGACTCCCACCGCATCCCTGCTGATGCTCATTGATGCCACTGCGGTCCACACATCTGTTTTGGGATCGTATCTGGTTAAACAAACAAACAAAAAAAAACCCAACAGGTTTCCATTTCATTGGAGAACTGTCAGGAAAATATCTGCATGGGTTTGTACATTACTCCCCTGAAATCCGTTTCCATTTTTGGGATATAATGACCCAACGAAAGGTGAGGCCTTGAAACCCCCTCTGGTTTCCCCAGGAATTGTTTACAGGTAGTCCTCAACCTATGACCTCAATTGAGCCCCAAATTTAGGTTGCTAAGGGGAGAAATGTGTTAAGGGAGTTTTGCCCCGTTTTACGGCTTTTCCTGCCACGTCTCTTAAGTGAATCACTGCAGTAGTTAAACTAGCGACATGGTTGTTAAGTGAATCCGGCTTCCCTTTGACTTTGCTTGTCAGTGTTGTGGACCGCCAGCAGCCAGCGGAGCTGGCAGCAGATTTGGACAGTGAGGAGGTTGGGGAGGAACCTGGGCCAGTCCTGGAGTCTGGGGAAGGCTCTAAAGAGGGCTCTGTGTTGGAGGCAGAGAGGGGGCCATAGCCGTATGCCAGTTATCAGCTGCCTTCGGAGTCAGAAATCAGTGAGGCAGACGAACAGCTGGAGCCTATTCCCAGTGTGCGCGTGCACAGAGTTGCCAGGCGAAGGGAACAGCTAAAGAACAGGGGTTGACTTGGGAGTAAGGCCACAGTGGGACAATGAATGGCCTCTCCCAGAGGAAATAAAGAAGAGCGAAAGGAGAGTGGAGTTTGCAGGAGACCATTAGTTATCTTAATTGGTTCATGACTCTTCGAGACTCCTTGCCAAGTTTTACAGATCTTGGCCTGGCAGCTCTCCAAGCCAGATGAGGTCTGTGACTGTAAATCCTCTCTTGAAAGACTTTGCTGGATGTGAATGAGCAGAATTCACGGCAAATTAATAAAAGGGTTTTTTGTTGGGACAAGGAATATGCTCTTGGGAAGCCTCGGTCAGAACACTGTTGTAAGTGGAAGACTGTCCTTACAAGTGGACAAGTAACCAGTGAGTGACACGACTCAATGGTTAAAACAACAACACCTGTTAAGTTCACCCACACCACGATTGTGTCAAGCCTTTGAGCTTAAGCGAAGTTAACCATTTATTGGGATCGTACCTTTCTACACAATCGGACAGCCTTGATGTCAAGTTAGAAGCTGGCGCATCGTGACCCCCGATAGCATACAGGAAGCCGTTCCAGGTCGTCACTCCCACGCCCCCTCTTCGTTTGGACATTTGCGCGCAGGGTGTCCACTTGTTCGTGTGCGGGTCAAAGCATTCGACGGACTTCAAGCAAGAACTTCCATCTCGGCCGCCTATCGCATAGAGCCTGTGAACGTACGCAGAAACATTAAGAGCGGTTAACATTAGCTACCCGTTTCCATTGCACAACAGAATGAGGCAAAGTCAGGGGTGGGATTCAGCCGGTTCGCACCAGTTCGGGTAAACCGGTAGTTTGAAGGATGCGTTGGCCCCGTCCACCCTGGCCCGCCCCTTCCAGGTGTCTCCACACGGCCCGTTTTGGATGCCAGGTAAGGGCAGGAGTTGGGGGGGGGGGGGGCAAAAACCAGGCCTTTCAGAAATCCGGAAACAGGCTTGTTTCCGGCTTCCAGAGGGGCCGTTTTTGCCCTCCTGGAGCTCGGGGAAGTACTAAATGCAAACACCTGGTGTCAGTCTCAACTGAGGCTTATTTTTGGGGTAGGGCTTATATTGCGAGCATCATGCTGCGGCTTATTTTCTGGCTGGATCTTATTTTCAGGGAAACAGGGTATATCTAGTGCAGTGTTTCTCAACCTTGGCAACTTGAAGATGTCCGGACTTCAACTCCCAGAACTCCCCAGCCAACGAATGCTGGCTGGGGAATTCTGGAAGTTGAAGTCCGGACATCTTCAAGTTGCCAAGGTTGAGAAACAGTGATCTAGTGTTTTAGTAAGAAGTTCTGACAACAGCAATAAGAATACAGGTAGTCCTCAATTTACAGCCATTCATTTAGTGACCATTCAAAGTTGCAACACTGAAAAGGTGACTTACGACAATTTTTCACACTTAAGACTGTTGCAGCAGCCCCCTGGTCATGTGATCAAAATTTGGAGGTTTGGCAACTGGTCCATATTTACGACGGTTGCAGTGTTCCAGGGGTCTTTTGTGAGCTTCTGACAAACAAAGTCAAAGGGGAAGCCAGATTCATTTAAAGACCGTGTTACTAATTTAACAACTGCCATGATTTACTTAACAACTGTGCCAAGAAATGTCACAAAATGGGGCAAAACTAGCTTAGCAACAGAAAATTTTGGGTTCAATTCCGGTCGTAAGTCAAGGATTACCTGTACCAGAAAGTCTTAACCTTTGGTTGTCTGTGTTCTTTTTTTTCCAATCATATTTTAATTTTTTATATTCTTTATACATAACAATACATTCTGACCGAGGCTTCCCAAGAGCATGAAGCAAATTCCTTGTGCCGGCAAAAAATCCTTTTATTAATTGACTGTGAATTCTGCTCATTCACATCCAGCAAAGTCTTTCGAGGGAGGATTTACAGTCACAGACCTTAACTGGCTTGGAGAGCTGCCAGGCCGATATCTGCAAAACTTGGCAAGGAGTCTCGAAGAGTCACGAACCAATTAAGCGAACTCATTGTCTCCTGCAAACTCCACTCCCCTTTCGCTCCTCTTTTATTTCCTCTGGGAGGGGCCATTCATCGTCCACCTGTGGCCTTACTCCCAAGTCAACCCTTGTTCTTTAGCTGTTCCCTTCCTCTGGCAACTCTGCGCATGCGCACACTGGGAACAGGCTCCAGCTCTTCTTCTGCCTCACTAATGTCCGACTCCGAAGGCAGCTGATAACTGGCATTCGGCTCTGCCCCCCTCTCTGCCTCCAACACAGAGCCCTCCTCAGAGCCTTCCCCAGACTCCAGGACTGGCCCATCTTCCTCCCCAACTTCCTCACTGTCCGAATCTGCTGCCAGATCTGCAGGCTGCTGGCGGGCCACAACATTTTGGTTGTCTGTACTTACTTTCCACTTAGTACTGCTACACCCACTGTACTCCTTGGAGTTGACATACTGGCCACAAAGTTCCACTGCCGGGCCTGTGGATCCCACCTTTCTACTGTGTTGAGGTAGCTCCAACCATCGTGTCCTCCCACAGCATACATCGGACCTTCCAATACTGCTACTCCTTCAAAGAAAGCAAACATCACAAATTGCTCACTACTAGATCAGAGGTATCTCCGACTCTTGAAGTGAAAACCAGACCTCTATATTTTCATAAACGTTTTCAGGGAACATAAAATCTCTCCAGGGAGATGCACATGCCTGCAAGGAATATCATGTCCACAACTTTAGTTCTCAGGTAAGATATAAATAACATGAGAAATCAAGTTAATATATATAATGTTGGTTATTACTTGAAATGCTTATTAGCAATAGCGCTTAGACTTATACCATCTTCTTTTAATGACTCCATAATCCTTTGCAGGGTGGAGTCTGGGCAACTGAATGGAGCTGAGTGTTTACTGGCCGGATGCCTTCTTGTCACCAATGAGGAGTTTTGTTCAGCAGGTATATTCTCATTGTGTCCGGAGAGAGAAATATTTAACTCTACCTAGGATTGAACTCACAGCCTCCTGATTGTGAGGCTCCACCCCTAGGCCACCGCACCACTCAGCACTTAGATTTATATACCGCTTCATAATGCTACACAGTACCCCAACAATCTGGTTCCTCATTTTACCGACTCAACCTTTGCACTCCGTCGGAATCAAACTCTAGTCTGTGGGCATAGTTAGCCTGCAATACTGCTTCCTGCGCCACCAGGGCTTCCATTAAAGTTAATAATGTAAGATATTTGAAAGAAAAGGAATTTAGCCAGAGATAGTTAAATGGGAGCAGATTCTTCCTTTGGGAAGCCAGACTCTGCCTGTCACAAGCCAGGGCAAAGGGTGAGTGGTGGAGGAGTAACACCTCCTTAAAAAACCTTGGTCCAGCTGGCCCAGCTGGGAGCACCTCGTAAGGGCCCCTTTCCAGGGTTACCGGAGAAGATGGTCAACCATTTTGAAGGCGGCAGAGAGCTTTACGCCCAACGGCAGATAAAGGGGCAGAACCATCTTCTAGGAGAAGGGAAACTCTTGATTACAAACCTCCACTACCTTGTGGCTACATCTGGAAAAGGCTTCGGGAGTCAACCTCGAGGCAAAATCCGGAGCCGGAGTCCCGGAAGCAGTTCGTGACTGGGTACAACCACATTCTGGTAACTCCTGCGACGCAGCTGGAACCAATTTTATCAGCTCTGCCTTTCCATTGGATTATTTCAGCGATCTGCTGCTTGGGTAACCATCTATCCTCCATATTAATCTACCCTGGAGAGGACACTCCAGCTTTACCTCTTTCCAGAGCATGATAACCGTAGTCTTTTGAGACTGATAGATGCCAAGGTAACTAGTACAAATTTATGGCTCTAAATTGAGAACCACTAATATAGCTAACATTATTTAACAGTTTTAAAGTTAATCCTCCCCCCCCCCTCAACAACAACGAACCCATAAATAAAACATTGGAATCGCTTATTTGAGTTAATCTGGTAACAGCTCAACTCATAACACTTTTTTTAAAAAAAGCAAAAAAATTGCAAATATGTATACGTACCAAGCCCGTGCCTGTGAGTTGACATGGGTGGCATCACACTCCAAGCTTTTGTCTTGGGGTTATAACACTCCACAGTATTCAGTGTTTTTAGTCCGTCTCTACCTCCGACGACGTACAATTTATCATCTAACACGGCCACTCCAAACTGTAACCTTCTCCCATTCATGTTTGCAACAGGAGTCCACATATTGGTACGGAGATCGTATTTCTCAATGCTGGTTGCTCCTTAAGTAATAGTATAACATATGGTTGTTGTTTTTTTTAAAAAAGAATACTTGGAACAATAATTGCAGTTCTATGAAAATGAAACAGATAGGACACCATGCAGAAGGTTAGGAATAGTCTTACTAATTAAATAGGCCACATCCAAACTGAGGGTACTATTTATACTTGAACTGTAGAGGTGATTAAACCAATTAGTTGTGCTGTGGCCTGCCAGCAGATTCAGACAGTGAGGAGGTTGGGGAGGAACATGGGCCAGTCCTGGAGTCTGGGGAAAGCTCAGATGAGGGCTCTGTGTCGGAGGCAGAGAGGGGGCCAGGACTGTCCAACAGTTATCAGCTGCCTTCAGAGTCAAACATCAGTGAGGCAGAAAAACAGCTGGAGCCTATTCCCAGTGTGTGCGTGCACAGAGTTGCCAGGCGAAGGGAACAGCTAAAGAACAGGGGTCGACTTGGGAGTAAGGCCACAGATGGACGGTGAATGGCCCCTCCCAGAGGAAATAGAAGAGGAGCAAAAGGGGAGTGGAGTTTGCAGGAGACCATTAGTTCGTTTAATTGGTTCGTGACCCTACGAGACTCCTTGCCAAGTTTTGCAGATCTCAGCCTGGCAGCTCTCCAAGCCAGATAAGGTCTGTGACCGTAAATCCTCCCTTGAAAGACTTGGCTGGCTGTGAATGAGCAGAATTCAAAGTGAATTAATAAAAGGGGTTTTTGTCGGGACAAGGAGTTTGTTTCATCCTCTTGGGAAGCCTCGGTCAGAACAAGATGCTCATGGAACTCTCAAGTGCAGGTAGCCTCAACGTACGGCCATAACTGAGCCCAAAATCCGTGTTGTTAAGTGAGACATTTTTAAAGTGAGTTTTACCCTTTTTTATGACCTTTATTGCCACATTTCATAAATGAATCCTTGGAGTTGTTACGTTAGTGCAAGGGTGTCCAATTACTGAGGGCCACATCAGGGTTGTGTTTTTGACCTCGGGGCCCCAGCTCAAGGTCACTGTTGGGGGCACCTGTGGGGACCTGAGCACCCTGCCACCAAATACGGGCTCCCAACAGTGACCTTGACCTTGTGTTTTCAGCTGTGACGGCCTCCTGCAACCCTCTGCCATCAAAAACGAAGCTCGGGAGGACCACACGCTCCATTTTCACTGGCAGAGGCACCACAGGCTGATTCTTCCCTGTTTCCAATATGGCTCCATGGGCCAGATCTAAACACCCCACGGGCCAGATTCGGCCCCCGGGGCCTTGAGTTGGACACCCCTACGTTAGTGACACGGTTGTTAAGTGAATATGGTTTACCCATTGAGTTTGCTCGTCGGAAGGTCACAAAAAGTGCGACTTCATGACCCCGAGGACACTACAACCGTCATAAATACGAGTTGCCAAGCATCCAAATTTTGATCACATGGCCATGAGGATGCTGCAATGGTCATGAAGTGTGAAAAATGGTCGCAAGCCATTTTTTTCAGTGCTGTTGTAACTTTGACCAGTCCCCAAAGGAACTGTTGTACGTTGAGGACTCCCCGTATGATGGATTACTTTTTAATCTTTATTATAAACCAATATACCTTTAGTGGCATCCATGCCCCCCACTGCAAACAGGACGCCCACAGTCGATTTTCTAGGCTTCGTGCGAGGGCTTTGCAACATGGGCCTTCTCTCTGGCAACAAATGGTACTTCATTGCTTCCATGATGAGTTTTTGACATTCGATGTCATCTCTGAAGAGTACGTTGTTCTCCATGTCGGCCAGAAACTAGGCAAAAGGAGAAATGGATCTGCTGAATTGTTAAACCATAACAGTGGATCAGGAATAAGCCAGCATGAAATGCAAATTAATTTGGCACTGTGGATGTCATCTATTCTAACCTATCCTCAGTATGTACGCTTAATAAATGATTTGCAATAATCTTCTTTCTACTATATAGATAAAAACATGGGTGGGTGTGGGTGGGTGGGTGGGTGAGTGTGTTCCAGCATAACTCTGGAACACCTCAAACAATTTCAACCAAACTTGGTACAGATGACTTACTCTCTGGAAACAAATACTGTGGGATTAAGACACCCCTAAGCCGAGGTGGTGCAGTGGTTAGGGTGCAGTACTGCAGGCCACTTCAGCTGACTGCTATCTGCAGTTCAGCAGTTCAAATCTCACCGGCTCAAGGTTGACTCAGCCTTCCATCCTTCCGAGGTGGGTAAAATGAGGAACTGGATTGTTGTTGGGGGCAATACGCTGACTCTGTAAACCGCTTAGAGAGGGCTGAAAGCCCTATGAAGCGGTATATAAGTCTAACTGCTATTGCTATTGCTAACACGCCTCGGGGAGGGGGATTGTTCTGTTAAGATACAGACTGTTGGACCTTAAAATGGCTTCTACTGTACAGCACAGTGGAGTGCCATGGTAACAGCTTCACAGTACTCTACAAGGGGGCTCTCTCTAGTAAGGGGGAAAACCCAACATTAGAAATTACGTTTCGTCTGGACATTTTCCCCCTATAAATAAATACCCGAGCAATGCCAGGTTATCGGCTAGTCAGTAAAGTGGTAAAAAGAACAAGCACTAGTGTTAAAGATTTCTGTAGATCAAAGCAGGCTTCAACTATCTTCTCTACAATAAATATCCATTTACCGGAAGTGGTAATTGCTCTGTTAAGATGAAACTTTCACACAAAGGATTTGTGCTGCAGCCGGGTTAACTAACACTGCAATAAACATGGAGAATATAGAAATTATATTACACACTATTGCTCTCTAGTTCTGCGCTTTATGTGCTTGCAACTGCTGCAAATTTCATTAGTATCGTAAGCTTCGGCGAATGTCAGCTTCAAGAGATTCTGTATAATTCCTAACAAACGGCGCAGCATAACACACATTCATAGGCATCAAAACCATGTTTTACCGTGTTAATCCTCACAATAGAGCAACATGCTTGCCCTAAATTAACTAGATTTGCTGCGTCCTATCCAAATCAACGTAGGTTACTCTTTAAAATGTTGCAACTCTAATAACTGGTTTAACTGATCTAGTAAAATAACGTCATCAACAAATATTGATCTACAATTTAGCAAAGCTTATATTAATATAATGTAAGAAATTAAAATTTCTGGCGTACTAATCCAAAGCACTGTGAAGCGGTATATAAGTCTAAATGCTATTGCT
Source organism: Thamnophis sirtalis (assembly GCF_051295495.1). Lineage (NCBI taxonomy): Eukaryota > Metazoa > Chordata > Lepidosauria > Squamata > Natricidae > Thamnophis > Thamnophis sirtalis. The sequence goes on along the minus strand of NW_028261390.1, from coordinate 69,247,355 downwards.
ATTTTATTTAAGACAATGTTTATGGCGCTTTTCAGTCATCCAGGTCATGGTTGTCCCAAAAGTGTTTTTTCAGGAGGCAACTGGACTTCCTTGTTTTTCTTTGAAGACGTTTTGCTTCTCATCCAAGAAGCTTCTTCAGCTCTGACTGGATGGTGGGGAATGAAAGGATTGATACTCCTTGCAGACAGCTGGTCATTTGCATCCTTTTAGAGGACACGGATTAAACCTCTAAAAGGATGCAAATGACCAGCTGTCAGGACATTCTTTTACCCTATTTTATCATCATACTCGTTCTGCAAGGTATGTTAGATAAGAAACTGATTTATTAATTGATTTATTACATTTATATGTTGCCCTTTTCCCCGAAGGGGACTCAGAAACAGAACCGTCGTCAGCCGGTAAGGGTCATTGGAGGTTTGGAAGTTTTTCCTTCCTAATTCAAATTCTAACTGCATCACCATGCAGAACCTCTTCCGAATTTTAAAATTCAATTTTTGATTTCAGCTCAAAAGCACGAGCGTTACATTTGGTTCAAACCGAGCAAGACAAAAACCATTCAGTTAACCGGATCTGACAGATTAATAACGAATCCATAGGTCTTTTTGAGCTTTTCTGAGTGCCCCACGGTAAACCACTGTTTTGCAACTGATCGCCATGCGCACAAGATGGCAGTTGGCTTGTCATTAATTTTAAGGCTGACATAGAAAAGAGCCACTGATTTTAGTTACTTGGACTATCACGCTCTAGATCAGCAGTCACCAACTGGTGCTTCGCAGAAAAATAATTTGCATCTTTTATATTGCACTAAATCCAGGGTCCTCAAACTACGCCCGCTGGGATGGATACATGTAATGAACGCTTGTGTTGCTGCAGAGAGTCTCCCCCTTCGGGGTCATTTTGTGCGGGTCGGAGGGGGGCAGAAATTCCGACTTGGGGTCTGCTTTAGCCTCCTGGTGGGGGGCTTTGGGTGAAGGCTGGAGGGAAGAGCTGCTGGTGGCGAAGAGCCGGAGGGCCTCGTTCCACTGGGACTGCATCCTGGCCTGGAACTGGCTGAACATCTCAGGTCGCTGAGCCTCCAGGCGCCGGTACCTGGCCTTGCACTCCCGCAGGTCTTCCCTCTACTTGGAAAGCCTATGCTGGTAGTCCTCAGTGAGGTGCTTCAGCTGAGTCTCCTTCTCCGTCAGATCCAATTTGAACTGAGCTGTTTTGCCAACTCTTTCTCCCGGTGGCTGCTTAGCTCCAGCAACTGCTTCCTGTTGGGGCCCTAAAGAGCCCGGCGGGCAGGCAAGGAGTGGTTGACAGAGGAGAACCGAGTAGAGGCTGGCAAGGCACCCCTTGACGTGAGTGACATCGAGTTGCCCATGCCCACCCATGTGACCACCTAGCCACACCCAGCAGCCAGTCATTAGGCAGATCATATTAGTGGTCTGTGAGATTTAAAATTATGAATTTAGTGGTCCCTAGGGTCCAAAAGGTTAGGGACCCCTGCTCCAAAGTGAATACACATGATAGTGAAACAAACAATGGTGCAGACTTTGGAGTATGCGACTGTGTGAGGCAGGAAGAATTGGGGCGGCACATTAACTTCCAGCTAGGATGATCCATTGCTGAAGCTTATACAGAAGAATCTAATCAACTAACAGTCAGAATTAAATTGGTACTTGGTAAGAGTCAACAGAATTTAAGAGGTGTTGGGCTTGGATAGTTTGTGGGAACGTAATGATTCCAGGCTGGTTCCTCTCTTGACTCCACCCTAGGGTCTGCTTGCTCTCCTCTGGTAGTATACAGTAGTGGCCAAAATTGTGGAAACCTTTTGGGAAAAGTGAATTTTCTAAAACTAGCTAATAACACCACTTTTTTTTTTGGGGGGGGGGAGTAGTACCGTAACATTATATATCAATGGAAAGATCATTTAATCAAGAATGTAACACAATAACTTTTATGCAGGATTTGCTATTAGAATAGCAGTTATAAAGAAGAAAAGTGAAACGCGATAATACAATAATTATCACCATGTCAGTTAATACTTAGTTGGGTAAACTTTAGCATGAATTACGGCCATACAACGTCTTTTAATTCTGCAGCTTTTATAATGTGAAACCAAGATTGAATGATTGCTTCTATGAACTGGGTTTTATTGCTGGGTCGCTTGTGACTAACAAGTTTCTTTTGTCGGCTCCACAGATTTTCAATTGGGTTAAGGTCTGGGCTATTCCCAGGCCATTCCAGCAGTGGATTATGATTATCTTGAAACTCCCCCCCCCAAAAAAAAGTGGTGTTATGAGCCATCAAATCTCAAAAATACCAAAAGGTTTCCACAATTTTGACCACTACTGTTATACAAAACCTTCATGTCGGTAGGATTTGATAATATTTCCCATTAATCACAGTCACTGCCATAGTTTGGCATTTTAAGATTCTACAGCCTGGAACAATTTATATAAAAATTATAAATATCAGTAACTGGCTCTTTGGAAGTCTGTTTCAATCTACGGGGCCACAGAATAAATCTGCATGATGATGGCTTACTTGAAACCAATTCAGCTCTCATCTCCCCAGGTGACTAAACGCAGCCATATTTATGCATAATTGGAACAGACTACAAAATACTCATTTCCATATCGCCTGATGTTTTAGTGCTTTGAAGCTTCCGTTAACCAAGGGTATACCCACCCTTCACTGAGATCCATTTGCAAGTGTTTAATTAAGGCATCATGAATTTACGTTCCCGTTGAACACCGGACAGATTCTCCCTGAGGAATTTGCATCGCTGATGGAATTCCCAATAAACCTTTAACTGGTTTTGCACGCTTCCCACAACTACGATAAAACAATTTGTTTCAGTCCAAGAAATCAGTTCCATGCAGCGACCAAGATAAAACCTTGCCCTGATAGAATTTTTAGAATGGATCAGCAAAGCTGTCTCTCTTTTAATGGGTTTACATTTCTGGGATCTTAGTCTCTGTTTCATCCAGCAATCTAATTTTTAATCTTTGTAATGATGCTAAAAATTTAATCACGCCCTCATGTGAACTGGCCTTCTCTCTGTTAATCATTCAAAACACATGTTTCTAAATTCAGAAAAGACATGCATGGTTAGAAGATCTTAGAACAATTTGTTTCTTTTTTTTAAAAAAAGTAAATTCTCCATGTAACAGACCATATTAAGTGGCAATACCTTAAGTCAGTGCTGGCGAACCTTTTCAGCGCGCACATGCGCAAGCCGTCGCCCATTGCTATTCCGGGTCCCAGCATGCCGGCCAGTTGGTCTTCACACACGCGGGAGTGCCGGAAACCAGAAGAGCACATGTGCACATCAGGTGGCTGGTCTTCCGGTTTCGCCACCTGGTCTTCTGGCGCATGTATTCGCACCAGCCACCTGGTCTTCGCACACATGCGCACCAAAAAACAAAAGACCAGGTGGCCAGCGCATTGGAAACAGAAGACCAGCCGCCCGGCATGCATGTGCACACCAGGTAGCTGCTCTTCCAATTTCCAGTGCTCCCGCGCATGTGAATACCAGCTGCCTGGCGCACCGGAACCTGGAAGAGCAACGGGCAACAGTTCGCGTGCCTGCTGAGATGGTTCTTTGTGCCATTTCTGTTCGTCAGCACGACCTTAAGTTACTGAGAGATCTGAAGACAGATGATTGGCTGTAGGGAATGTCATTTACTCACCTGTGGTGCCAGTAAAGGGAGTCTGATGTATGCTAAGAGTTTGCTGAGATCTTTCTTTCGTTGTTCCAAATCGTGTTGCACCCAAGTTAGCAATGCATTAAGGATAGTCTCTTCGCTAGGAATGTTCATATCATCACTAGCTAAAAGCTTTGCAATTTCAGTGGCCGGTAGCAGGAGGAATTCTTGGTTTCTAATTACTTCCATGAAGTGCTCCTAAAAATGATAAGAAGTATAAATAAAACCACGTCTATATGAAACAAAGGGAAAACCAAGATACAAATCCGTATCTTATCCATTTGATTTTTCAGTCTTCTTTCTCGCTCACTGGTATGACACAGGAAATTCCAATCAGCACTCAGTTGCCCAGTGGGAGGGGGGGGAAATTCACAGGGGAAAAAAAATTGATCTGCAAAAAGTTTTACCAAGCCTAAATAATTCATCCAGAAAAGATCATACGAACCGTACAGCCTTCAAAATATTTATATACATTTACATTTGTATTTAAAGTGATCTGCAAAAAGTTTTGCCAAGCCTAAATATTTCATCCGGAAAAGATTGTAGCAACTGTACAGCCTTCAAAATTTATCGGCAGGAGAGAATGCAACTATATAGAGCCGAGGTGGCGCAGTGGTTAGAGTGCAGCACTGCAGGCTACTTCAACTGACTGCAGTTCTGCACTTCGGCTGTTCAAATCTCACCGGCTCAGGGTTGACTCAGCCTTCCATCCTTCCAAGGTGGGTAAAATGAGGACCCGGATTGTTGTTGGGGGCAATATGCTGACTCTGTAAACCGCTTAGAGCAGTGTTTCTCAACCTTGGCAACTTGAAGATGTCTGGACTTCAACTCCCAGAATTCCCCAGCCAGCATTCGCTGGCTGGGGAATTCTGAGAGTTGAAGTCCGGACATCTTCAAGTTGCCAAGGTTGAGAAACACTGGCTTAGAGAGGGCTGAAAGCCCTATGAAGCAGTATATAAGTCTAACTGCTATTGCAATTGCAATTGCAATGCAATGCATTCTCTCCTGTAAATAAATATTTTGATGGCTGCACGGATGGTGCGATCTTTTCCGGATAAAATATTTAGGCTCGGTTTAAAAAAAAAATCAACTTAAGGAAGAAATCTAGAAGGCCAGAAGTTCTGGCGACAGCAATAAGAAGACAGTCCTCGACTTACAACCTGAATTGACCCCAAAATTTCTGTTGCTAAGCGAGACAGTTGCTAAGTGAATTTTGCCCCATTTGATGACCTTTCTTGCCAAGTTGCCAAGAGAAACACTGCAGTTGTTTATTAACACGGTTGTTAACTCTTCCCCATTGAGTTTGCTTATCAGAAGGTCCCAAAAGGTGAATCACATGACTTCAGGGACTTTGTAACTGTTATAAATATGTACCAGTTGCCAAGCACCGGAATTTTTATTATGTTTCATTATTATTTTATTGTATTGATCCTGTAAGGAGGGGTTCTACCTGTATTCATTCATTTCCATTTTGGACCATAAATGTTAAGTATTTTGAAATTTCAATAGATTCAAATGCTCCCCACCCATACCTTTTCTGCAATTAACTTCCGTTTGAAGTGCAATCCATAATTCCTGGTGCTTAATAAGCAGTGGCATTAAATTCAGGTAGTCCTTGACTTACAACAGTTCACTTAGTGACCATTCCGCAAGCCTCCGCAACACTCCAGCTGCTCGGCGGAACGTCACACAGGCGCCGTATGCGCCATGCGTGTTCGTGGAAGCGCCAAAGGCTTAAAGGACAGGTAAGGAGCTAGGGTGGGAGGGAGGGTGGGCCCTCCGGAGCACTGTACCTGAATGGTATCCGGTGCTCCGGGCAGGCTCCGGTACACCCATACCGGGGCATACCGCCTGCAACCCACCACTGGGCTGTCCCCACTTTGTCGCGGTCATCTTTAGGCTGCCTCTTCGTTCCTGCCACGGCTGAGAGGGGAAGTAATCTCCGGGTCTGAAGGGAGAGCTGTGACTCTCGACCTCTCAGGGTGCCCCTCTTTGCTTCGCCGCTTCTACAAAGCGGCTTAGGCTCCTCTTGGAGCCTCCAGACAAGAGAAGTCAGCGCAGGGGACGAGAGGAACAAGGAGACCCCGTTCCCTGCGTCTGTCTCATGGCGACGTCAAAACTGGAACAAATCTTGAGCTCAGTTGTGGTCATAAGTGAAGGACTTCCCATTGTGTAGTTACCCACATTACAAAAACAAGGGCAAAATGGCTGCTCCTTTAACATTTTTGGTTCCATGGAGCTTTTAAAGCAAATGAAATTAGTAGAGATTTACTCTAATTGAAGATTCAATTGGCCTCCACATTTCTGTACCGTTTCCATGGCAACGTATATTTCCAGCCAAAGGAAGTGCTTCTATGGTGCTCCTTATTACTAAAATTCAATTTCATGTCTCTGTTGGAATTAAACCATTATTTTATTTTATTTTATTTTTTTAAAAAGGGCCTGGGAAGAATTGATGTAGCACAACCAATTACTCTGGAAAATCACTTTTTAAAAACCATCTTAATTTAAATTTTATTCAAGTCAAACTGTTAAACGCTAGAAGAATGTCTTTGGCTTTGTGCTTTTTTTTCCCAATGCCAATAGCCTTGAAAGAGTAATTTGCATGGCTTTAGCCTTAGGGAAAATATTATAAAATATCTCAATAAGTTTAATAAGGGAAAAATTAAAGTATCAGTGATACAAAGGAATAGCAAAATAAGATATCAGAAATCACTGGGAAGTAGTTCAGGTGTCAAAATTCTTAAGGTATATATTTTTAATAATATACATGCAGTCCTTTACTTAAAATCATTAAATCATTATAATAGAGCTCTTAATTTGTCCCAAATACTATTGAATATGTCATCATGTTTAATTTTTTTGGAATTTGTATAGATGTAAGTGTTTCAGAGCTCAAAGTATCTCAGACACATAACCTTAGTCACCATTGTTACAGCTATGAAGAAGAACAGATTATACAGGTTGTCCTCGACTTATGACTGCAATTCAGCCCAGAGTTTATGTTGCTAAGAGAGAAATTTGTTAAGTGAGTTTAGTCCCATTTTATGACTTTTCTTGCCACATTTGTTAAGCGAATCACTGCAGTTGATAAATTTGTAACATGGCTGTTAAGTGAATCTGGCTTCCCCATTGACTTTCCTTGTCGGAAGGTCGCAAAATGGGTTACGTCTCTCTCTCTCTCTCTCTCACACACACACACGGGACAGTGCAGCTGTCATAAAAGTGAGAGAGTTGTCAAGCATCCAAATATAAATCAGATGACAAAAAATGCTGCAATGGTCGTAAGTGTGAAAAACAGTCATGAGTCATTGTTCAGTGCCGTTGTAATTTTGAACGGTTACTTAATGAACTGTTGTAAGTCAAGGACTACCATATTTTTGGAGTATAAGATGCACCTTTCCCCCGCCTAAAAGAGGGTGAAAATTTGGGTGCATCTTATACACCGAATGTGGCCCCACCCTTTGGCCTCTGCCTTCCAGCAATTTGCCTCCTTGCAGCAAACGGGGAAAATGGGGCTTGCAGAGGTTGCAATAGGCTATAACAATCCCTGCAGCCTGAAACAGCTGATGATCGGAATGCGCTTAAACTGAAAGTGAAGCAAAAAAAAAATTATTGTGCTAATCAGGCTGTTTGCTGCAAGGAGGTAAGTCAATAACTATAAATGCCTATAGAATATTCAAATTATTAGACTTATTTTTTAAAGACTGCTTTATTATTGTTCTAGACAGCTTGACAAAAGGTAGCTTTTTAAAATAAATGCTTGATCTGAAGAGGCCCAGTGCTATTGTCTCTTCTTTTAAATAGCAGAGAATAAGGTATAGTTCCAGAAAGCCACATCAATTTTAACAGCATATGTACAAATATAGTCTGAAAAGTAAAACTACAAACAGTGTATATTATCTGTACTGTTCACTGTTTGTTGCAAGGAGGCAAATTGCTGGGAGGCAGAAGCAGATTTCTTCCCTTTGTTAGGTGTGTCTTATATTTCGGAGCGTCTTATACTCTGAAAAATACGGTGCCTGTATCTGGGGGGGAAATGAGCTGAAGTAAAAAACAGTTGCTTGGCCAATGTAAGTCAAAGGGGGAAAAAAACGGATCTAATTATTATCTGAACTATTTAGAACTAGTGGAAATAAAGGTTTTACGACATACGAAGGAGGGAGGGGGATTCTGTGCTCTCTTCTACATTCTTCGGAAATAAAATAGAAATCTGAATAAACGCATCACGACGGCGACGAGAATGATATTATGGAATGCTTTTTCCATAAATAAAAGGTTTTCAAGAACTGCATACCATGGTGTAATTGTGAGCCACTTTGTGCAAATCCGTACACCCCTGCGCATCGGCGAAAGAACGGATTCCAAGGCAATTTGAAGGATGAAGCTGCTTCATTAAAAATTTGCAGCAGGCTTCTACGACCTGAGACAGCTGAAGAATACAAGCTGTAGACAGCAGGCACTCAATGTTATCTTCTTTTAATTCGAGACGACCTGGGATGGTTCAAAACAGAGTTACGACCGCATGCCATTGGTATCCACTCAAACAGCTACCATGTTTTTCCCCAAAATAAGACCCTCCTGGGATAATAAGCCCAATTGGGCTTTTGAGCGCATGCGCTAAAATAAGTCATCCCCTGAAAATAAGCCCTCCCCCAAAATATTGCAATACAGCAGCAGCCATGAGGTGACCACGCTCGCCACCTCCTGTGCCTCAAAAATTATAAGACCTCCCTGAAAATAAGGCCAAGACTTATTTGGGGGGGGGGGGGTCAAAAGAAAATTAAGACCCTCTCTTATTTTCGGGGAAACATGGTAGTTATGATTTAGACAAGAATAAAAATAAGAAAAAGCCACAGACTCTTTGAACTTATTTCCGTATTTTGGAAATCTGCCATCAGAGGTTTTTATGGAAAACCCAGGATGTGGGAATGAGGGCCTTAACTACAGTTTCTAATTAGATTAGATTTAATAAATTTATAGGCCGCCCAATCCCGAAGGACTCCGGGCGGCTTACAACAAATACATTTTAAAAGTAAAAAGTTAAAAAACGAGGAAACACAGATTAAAAGACCATATCATACACCCAGTCTAATCGGGGCTGGACCTCAGTCATGAGGCCTGCCGGAATAGCCAGGTTTTAATAGCTTTTCGGAAGGCCATGAGATACTATACTATGCTATGCTATGCTATGCTGTGCTGTGCTGTGCTATGCTATGCTATACTATACTATAAAGTTGGTTCTTGAGACACTTCTATCAAAAAGCTGATGGAACTGAAATAAGCATTTGGATAGAGATCCCCAAGAAATGCCAGAGATGTAAGACAGATAGGAAAGATCAAGAAGCTTCTGGAAAATTCTGGCAGATTGAGTGAAACTTGACTCAATGTATGCTCCAGCATAACTCTGGAACGCAATTTCAACCAAACTTGGTACACAGGTGACTTACTCTCTGGAAACAAATACTGTGGGCGAAAAATAAAAGTTGAAGTCAGCTGGCCAGCGCATGCACGCGGGAGCTGACAGGCCAACGCCTCACGTGCCCTAACAAATGGCGCCACCTGCCATAGGTTTGCCATCACAGGTATAAGGTCTCCTGCCTGAGCAGGGAAGGTTGGACTAGAAGACCTCCAAGGTCCCTTTCAACTCTGTTCTTCTATTGTGTCTTGAAACTTTTAAGAACTGCTTGCTCTGCTTTATAAAAAATATAAAATAAGATTTGAACATCCCAATGTTGGGAGATGATTTAAGGGAAATGAATAAAACAATATAATTGGTGCATTTTAATATTCTCATTTCTTTGGTAAGAACACTTTCGAGTAGTTTGAGTAAAAGCATCCTATTATCCTTCTGAAATTAGTTTTTAAAAACACAAACACCATGCCTTGCTCACTCTAGATCAGTATTTATGGCTATTACTACAATTTACACGCTGTATACAAAGTGGGGGAACCATAGAGTTTAGCATTTCCTTGGCTTTAAAAGTAACTGCTTTTACCTGTATATGCGTACTGCACCAGCGCCCATAACGCATTGGGTTCCACACCTTCCATTTTGATTTCTTCTTGCCTGGCCTCTCGGACATCGTTAGTAAACATGGCGGCAAAATAATCTGAGACAGAGGACAGCACCAATCTAGGCCCGCGGGAAACAGGAGGGAGACAAGGGAGAAGGCAATCGGGGCCTGCGTTAATTTGGCAGCCTGGTTTATAAAAGCATTTGAAGTAACAATCCACAATAAATGAAGCCGTCAGTACAATTAAAATTGTGTGGTTCTTTGAATGCAATTTTTCTATAAGACACTGTGTGTGAGTATGTGTATGTGTGTGTGTGTACGCCAATATATTTTTGTGTGTTCACAGCAAAAAGTGAGAGCAAAGGTTCTCCTCCTCCTCTTCTTCTTTCTCCTCCTTCTCAATTTCATTCTTCCTCCTCTTCTCCTTCCTCGTCTCATTCTTCTTCTTCTTCTTCTTCTTCTTCTTCTTCTTCTTCCTCTTCCTCTCCTTCTCCTCCATCTCATTCTCCCTCCTCCCCTTCCTCCTCTTCTGGTTTCACCCAGAGATTAGATGAAGGTATGTTTGCATGGATTGGCACTAGGTTTTTGTTTTTCCCCCCGTTTTTAATGCTGTATGTTTTAACTGAGTGTGTTTTGCAATTTTCAAAATGATTTTATAGGGAGCCACCCTGAGTTGCATGAAAAATGAGCCACCATGTTTGAAGGAATGGTTCAAAGAGGCCATCTATGTCAAATTGACCAGCCCTCCCATAACCGAGGGGAAGGGATGTGACATCATCTATCTCGAGTCTACAATCTAGTCCTTTCAGCAGTTCCAAGAAGGCTCAACACTCATTTGCACCACTCAGGTGATCCTGAGGACACAGACAAACCTCCAAGTGGCCTCAACGACTTCTTAAAAAGGATGCAAATGACCAGCCGTGTGCAAGGAATATAAACCCTTCCATTTCCCACTATCCTGTCAGAGCTGAAGAAGCTTCTTGGATGAGAAGCGAAACATCTTCAAAGAAAAACAAGGAAGTCCAGTTGCCTCTTGAAAAAGCACCTTTGGGACAACCATGACCTGGACGATTGGGAAGCTCCATAGACATTGTCTTAAATGAAATAGCAATAGCACTTAGGCTTATATCCCGCTTTACAGCCCTCTCTAAGCGGTTTACAGAGTCAGCCTCTTGCCCCCAACAATCCGGCTCCTCATTTGACCCACCACGGAAGGACGGAAGGCTGAGTCAACCCTGAGCCTGGTGAGATTCGAACTGCCAAACTGCAGGAAATCAGCAATCAGCAGAAGTAGCCTGCAGTACTTCGCTCCAACCACTGCGCCCACCGTGGCTCAAATATAAAATAAGTTAATAGTAATAAATGTGCAAAAAACGTCTTTTAAAAGGATAAAAGAGGGAGGGGAGGTTTAATAAAAAGATTTCTGAAATGGGTAACAGTAGTTGCCATTAGGTAAAGAGCATTAGCATTAACGATTTTGTTCTGGTTTCAGAAAAATCAATAAGCCTCTCGGCTTTTCTGTTGACAGCTACCGATAACAAACAAGCAGACAAACAACACTCCCTCCTTGGAATCACTGAATGAGCGTGCTCAGAATGAATTATTCATACATTCAAATGTTTCCAAAGAGATGGCAGCTTAAGGCAGTGGTTCCCAAACGTGGCAACTTTAAGACTTGTGGATTTCAACTCCCAGAATTCTCCAGCCAGCAGAGCTGGCTGGAGAATTCTGGGAGTTGAAGTCCGCAAGTCTTAAAGTTGCCACGTTTGGGAACCACTGCCTTAAGGGATTAAACCCGCACGTACCTGTGTGCCGGAATCCGTCGGTCCCCTGCCACTAACACCACATCGCACAGTTGCTTGTGCCTCAAATAATTTTCCATTTTTTTAAACGTTTGCTCTGCATGGTTGAGCGCTTGGAAAAATTCATCCGACGGACAAGGCTCCATTGGACGAGACGGCAGGCGAGTCTCTCCGCTGTGGGGCGTTCTGGAAACGCAAGGCACACACAAGAATGGATTAGAAAAGGAATTTGTAGGTTTTAATTGTGGGTTTTAAGACAAAAGAGAAAAAAGGCACTTCCTTCCCCTCGTCGGCAAAATGCGGGGCTCTCAAAAAGCTACTGACACTTTGTCAAAAGACTGCAGCCGAACTGATGGGGAAAGCTTTCAAGACTCGAGGTCCTTGTGACATGGATTTTTGCATTCCCGCTCATCCATGCGCTCTGCGTGGAGGGGAAGAACTGAAGATAGCAGGATGGCATCTAAAGAGACTGAAAATTATTATGGCGCAAGATGAAGTGCAACGTTGTTCTTTTGCACCGAAATACGTTTTAGAGACTCGCTGAACAAAACACCAGCGGTTCGACAGCACGCAATCCCCAAAGGACGAGAAACATTTTTTTCTGAGCCCCAAACCTCTCAACTGGAGAACCATTGAAAGGGACAATTTGTGCCAGGGAAAGGGGTTCATCGTTCAGCAAAGTTGCAATTCATGGCGCTCACGTTTATAGCATCATAATTACGTTTTGAAATTAGCAGGCTATAAAGAAGATGAATAGGCGGTTAGAAGGGAAAAGGCCGCAGCAATTTCGCGTTTTATGTTCTCACATCAGCAAGGAGGAAAGTGGAAAATGGTTCAGTTGTTACCGCGTTTCCCTGAAAATGACAGGCTCTTATTTTGTTTTGACCCCCACGAAATAAGTGCTCGGCCTTATTTTCGGGGAGGACTTATTATTTTTGAGGTGCAAGAGGCAGCAAAAGCGTGGTCACCTCATGGCTACTGCTGTGTTGCAATATTTTCGGGGAGGGCTTATTATAGTGCATGCGCTCAAAAGCCCGATTGGGCTTATTATCCGGGGAGGTCTTATTTTCGGGGAAAACAGAGTAGCAATGACCCAGCCAGGATGACTGTGAAGCTAAGGCTTCTGTACCTAAAAAATAATAATTTACTGATTGGAATTCATTAGATAAAGATTTTATTAAGGTTGAAGAAGCCTTTTTTCAATACACATTCTAAATTATCTTATTTATTTCATGAGTATGTCTTGAACTGATGCATTAATCATTCGGGAAGACTGCAGTTTGCATCACCGTACACGAAGTATCTAAACACTGCGGGGTCCTTGGTTCTCTGAGCTTGCTTGTTTTCTTGCAGACATTTAATTACCCAACTAGGTAACATCATCACTGCTGGAAGGTGGGGAGGCTTGCTCTCATTTTATATGTACACTAGCTTGTCAATGTTGGTGGTCGTGATCTTGATGGGGCTGTTATAAATACAACTTTAAGAAGTTTTAAAAATGGAATAAACAGCCAAAGAATAATAAAAACTTTGATTTTACTGTGTTACAAATGAGCTAAATTTAATCTCCAGTTAAATTTGTAATAAGGTTTTGGAAATGATTATGAAGAATCTCACCCTTTAATTTATCTTCTATTTTTTAAAAATTCATATTTTTTAAATTGTAATTATAATCTTTAATAAAAATACTACCACAAATATTAAAAAAAAATGACAGATGTAGTAAAAAAAAAATCAAACCAAAGCAAACATATGTTATAATCTAAAACTAAGCTACTATTAAAAGTAATTTAAGTTTAAACTAAAGAGCATAACTGTTCTCAAAATTAGTATGCAATTAACCAGGATGAGCCTCTGTGGCGCAGTGGTTAGAATGCAGTATTGCAGGCAAACTCTGCCCACAGCTAGGAGTGCAAGTCTCACCAGCTCAAGGTTGACTCAGCCTTCCATCCTTCCGAAGCTGGTAAAATGAGGACCCAGATTGTTGGGGGGCAAGAGGCTGACTCTGTAAACTGGTTAGAGAGGGCTCGAAAGCACTGTGAAGCATCATATAAGTCTAAGTGCTACTGCTAGTGCCCTTCCTTCCATCGATCCATACATTGTGGACCAGGGGTTAGATAGTATTGCAGGCTAATTATGCCACTGTCGGCAGTTCGATCCTGACCGGCCCAAGGTCGACTCATCCTTCCATCTTTCCGAGGTGGTTAAAATGAGGACCCAGATTGTTGGGGGCAAGAGGCTGACTCTGTAAACTGCTTCAACAGAGCTGTAAAGCACTGGGAAGCGGTATATATAAATCTAAGTGCTATTGCTATTCACCATTTGATGTACAAGTCTAAATGGAAATTTGCAAGGAGTGGCAATACTTGTGATTATAGCAATAGCACTGCTTCACAGTGCTTTTACAGCCCTCTCTAAGCGGTTTACTGAGTCAGCATAATACTAATTTTTACACAATTAAGAAGATAAGATAAGAATTAATCTCTTCAGTGTTCAAACTGCATTCTAATGATAGTAAATACTGTCTGTTTGTTAGCTAAGTTTTAAAGGCAAATCAAAATATAAAACATACTGGCTCTCATATATACCTGTACAATCATATACAATGAGCAAGCATCAAATAAAAAATGTACATTTTCTCTATAAACATAGAATCAAAATAAATAAAGTATGGTACTACCAAGCAAATATACCAGGATAACGGACTTCAAATGCAGTTCTTTTGTACATGTGTTCAGAAGGAAAGCTATTTAGCCCAATGAGACTTACTCCCAGGTAAATGCCCATACTACAGCCACCTAAAGTTACATCTTTTTAATTTAAAAAAAAGAGTGACAAAGAGAACTCCAGCTATATATTCTCTACAATGTGATGATGTCTAATCTGGATTCCTCTAACCTGCTTCAGCAGGAGTCTGAAATAAATCCTGTATTACGCTCCTATTCTTAAACACAGCAAGGACACAAAAATACGACCGTCATAAATACAGATCCAGATTACAATTAAACAACGAAATAGACCTACAGGGGAAAATATTTTAGCCCGCTTTCTTTCTAAAACCCTACACCATTCATTTTAAGTCCCTTTTTTCAAGACATTTTGAATACAGATTAGCCATTTCTCATCTGTATTTACTCAGGCAGATTACTGATGAGAATGTGTATATAGATAGATAGATAGATAGATAGATAGATAGATAGATAGATAGATAGATAGATAGATAGATAGATAGATAGATAGATATAGATGTAGATATAGACACACACACACACACACACACACACACACATTTTTAAAATGCTGGTGAGCCCAGATTTTTTGCAGCTTTTCAATGGCTGAATACATACATATACACACATATATATATATTTATTTATTTATTGCAAACAGCTACCAGGCACGGCTCATTCTGAACAATGAGAAAGCAACGACCTGCATGCAGAGGGGGTTGGTACTTTTTCTTCTTCTTCGACGGCTCCATCCTCAGCATCTGGAACCTCAAGCAGATGTGGATTCTGGATGGTCTCCCTGGTGAACTCCAAGGTGGGCACTTCCGATGTGGCTGCCATTGGCCGAGGAAAGGAATCCGGCAAACCCTGTGGCTTGGACCTCTGGGAACCGCGTGATGCCAAAGACGGCGGCAAGCTGCTGGCATTTAGAAACTTTCTGCCACCGGCGGCCGCGGGGTATCTCCTGTCCCAGAAGTCTCCTTCGCGACCGACGTTAGGATGAGGAGGGAGCTGCTGCTGCTGCTGACCAAACCACCTCCATCTGAGCTTTAAAAGCTGCTTCACGTCAAATTCTCTACGCGAGCCAGACATCCTCGGCGAGAGCAAGCAATCGTCTAGGCAACGGGCACAACCAGCGGCACACAAAAGGGCTGGTGCGACCAACCAGAAGAAGAGAAACGCATGGTCTGCCTGTACACAGCTTTCTTTCTTTTTCTTTTCTTATCCTTTCCTTTCTTTCTCCCTCCCTCCCTCCCTTTTTTCCTTCCTTCCTTCATTGCTTCCCAAAACTCCTCCCTCCCTCCTTTCCTTCCTTCCACAACCAGCACTCAGCATAAAGATTGGTGCAACCAAACAGGAGGAGAGAAACGCATGGTCTGACTGTACACAGCTTTCTTTCTTTCTTTTTCTTTCTTTCCTTCTTTTCTTTCCTTCTCCCCCTCCCTCTTCCTTTCGTTTTTTTCTCTTTTTTTTCCTTTCCTTCCTTCCTTCCTTCACTAGCAGTCGTGCAACTAACCAACATGGTCTGCCTTTATACAGCTTTCTTTTTCTCTCTTTTCCTTTTCTTTCTTTCTCTCTTTCTTTCCTTTCCTTCTCCCCCTCCCTCTTCCTTTCCTTTTTTTCTCTTTTTCTTCCTTTCCTTCCTTCCTTCACTAGCAGTCGTGCAACCAACCAACATGGTCTGCCTTTATACAGCTTTCTTTTTCTCTCTTTTCCTTTTTTCTTTCTTTCTCTCTTTCTTTCCTTTCCTTCTCCCCCTCCCTCCCTCTTTCTTTCCTTCCTTTCTCTATTTCTTCTTTTCCTTCCTTTCCTTCCTCTCCTCTCCTCTCCTTCCTTCCTTCACCAGCAGTCGTACAACCAAACAACATGGTCTGCCTGTATACAGCTTTCTTTCTCTCTCTCTTTCCTTCCTTCGTTCTTTTTTTCTTTTCTTTTCCTCCCTCCCTCCCTAGATAAATGGCATCAAATTTAGGAAACCCTATTATCTTAACAGATAATTGAAAGAAAATAATGAAATGGGGAAAAGCTACTTGCTACTTTTATCAAGCGTCAAAGCTACACAAAGGCAGGCACCGTGGTTAGGTTCTCGACAGTGGTTCCATCCTCTTAACATTAGCTTTCAGGAGCCCTAATTTGAATTTAATTTAATTACACAATGCTAGGGAGGCAGGGAGCTACGATTTTAAAAGCCAGCCAAACATTTTGCTTTTGTAAAGACCTCGCCTATAAAAACATAATTTGAAATGAATTGATTGTAAGACGAGGACTACCTGCGTAATAATCTTTTACAGCTTTTGAGGAACAGCTGACAAAAGAAACAACAGACCAAAAGGCCCCACGGGAAGAAGATGGAAGCAAATGCAGTACCTTATACAGGACTCAGAATAACGGAAGGGGCCTTGGAGGTCTTCTAGTCCACCCTCTGCTCAAGCAGGAAAACCCTCTACCATTTCAGACAAGATCTCTTCTTTAAAACTTCCAGTGTTGGAGCATCCACAACTTCTGGAGGCAAGTTGTTCCATTGATTAATTGTTCTCACCGTCAGGAAATTTCTTTTTTTAGTTCTAGGTTGCTTCTCTTCTTGATGAGTTGCAATCTGTTGCTTCTCGTCAGGTTGTCCGACTCCTTGCCAACAAATCTAATTACTAACCTCTCTGGTGGGCCTGTGGTATTCTCCTGGGGCAAGGGTCATCAACCTGTGGCTCTGGAGCCGCATGTGGCTCTTTCATCCTTCTGCTGCAGCTCCCTGTCGCCGGTCAGCTCCACAATTGATAGGATTTTCAGTTAGGACAGGTACAGGATACAGGATGCCACGCTAGGAGGAGACTCTGTGGTGGGGGAACCGGACTTCCGGTCGGCTCAAGAATTGAACAGGGGGGAGGGGCTTCTGGTTAGGACCTTTGCGGCTCTTTGAGTGTTTGAAGTTGCCGAACCCCTTAGTTTTCTCCTGAAGTTTTCTCCAGAGAAGACTCCTGTCAATCTTCTCCCGGTGGCCCAAGCTCTGAAGGAATCGGCTGAGAGGGTTTTGGAGAAAACTGAAGTGAGGCACTTTGGACAACTGGCTTTGATTTCACATTGCAAACCGGCTTCAAAAGAATCCAAAGTTTTCTTGATGCAAAGCAGACCTTCACGGCTTCATAGTACCCAAATGTTGTATGTCCAACCCAGCAAACATCCAAACTGTATCGCTGCTACTTTAAACCAAGGGGTCAAAAATCTTTTGGGAGCAAACCCACTTTGCCAAAAACGGATAGAACTGAGACGTAAGCTCACCTTTTATCCATAGAAGAGAATACACATAACTCAGGATCGAACTGAGAAGTCCTTGCCCCTCTCAGAGCCTGGTGTTTTGCTTGCAAACATCTGGCTTGCAAGCAAACAACTAATAAAATATAAACTAAGGTTATATTTGAGCTGCGTAAAATATAAGCTAAGTAAAATTTAAAACCTAAACTAAATGAAAGCTGTTTATTTTAACTCAAATTACAAATAGAACAGAAAATAGAACTGAACAGAACAGAGAATAGAACTGAACAGAGAATAAAATAGAACAGAACAGAAAAAGAATGGAATGGAATGGAGAATAGAATAGAATAAAGGAGGAATAAAGAATAGAATAGAACAGAACAGAAAAAAAATGGAATGGAATGGAGAATAGAACAGAATAAAGGAGGAATAAAGAATAGAATAGAACAGAACAGAAAAAAAATGGAATGGAATGGAGAATAGAATAGAATAAAGGAGGAATAAAGAATAGAATAGAACAGAACAAAAAAAGAATGGAATGGAATGGAGAATAGAACAGAATAAAGGAGGAATAAAGAATAGAATAGAACAGAACAGAAAAAGAATGGAATGGAATGGAGAATAGAATAGAATAAAGGAGGAATAAAGAATAGAATAGAACAGAACAGAAAAAGAATGGAATGGAATGGAGAATAGAATAGAATAAAGGAGGAATAAAGAATAGAATAGAACAGAACAGAAAAAGAATGGAATGGAGAATAGAATAAAGGAGGAATATAGAATAGAATAGAATAGAATAGAATTCTTTATTGGCCAAGTGTGATTGGAGACACAAGGGATTTCCAAAGAGGATACATTTATACTAGTATCTATTCACGTGAAAATATTATAGCTTATTTCCTTTGAGAATCCCTCACAAGTCCGAACTTTCAGATCAGCAATGCCCATTAAAAAGGAACATTCAAACAGCTAATTAAAATCTGCATTTTAGTCTAAACAACTTTCTACCCAAACATTGTCCATAGCTAATCGGTCCTTCATAAACACTCTTAAAAGTACTGAGGCGAATTTCAGACATATTAATACCTTCCATGTGTTTTCATTTTCATAAGCGCAGGTAGATTTTGGAGTAGTCATCATGTTTTACCAAGACTGCATCATCGCATGCAATCGTGGATTTTTTGGGATCAAGGCTTGGCCCGCACGTAGCTGCCATACACAATTTCCTCAGTTCACTCGAGGTAATTTATTTCAGACCCCATGATCAAAACCATATTTACTTGACTACAAAATTCCAAAACAAAAACAAAAAATCCCAACCCCGCAACTACAAGTTAGATGCAATTCAACGTATTTAAATCGAGCAATTAGATGTCCCATTTAAATCAATCATAAATCAAGCCAGCTGTGTTGTATATGGCTTCCTGTTGCTAAACAAATTAGGGTGTAACTACGAATTAGGATATATAACCAGAGGCCATAAAATGTTTTTCATCCTTAAATTTATGACAGGCTAGCTAGCAGAAATATGGGAAGACGTAACATGATCGCACATCTTTAAATGTTTTGTTTAGTTTACCGTCATGCATTGCAGCCCAGAATTTGGAACCGACATTAAAGATTCCTCCTTATGGAACCTTACTTATGGTTATTGAAAAGATAGGTTTGTGCTTCAAATCAACCTGGATCTAAATTCACACAGGGAGTTTGGTGAATTTTTAGTAGCATTTTTCTACGGCCTCCTTATAGCTGAGAGGAAATGACTGATCAGAATCCAACCCCAGCTTTGTTTCTAAGGTAGGACTAAAACTCACCACCTCCTGTTTTCTAGCTTGGTGGTTTTAACCACCATATTTCTATTCAACAGATGAAGGTACGATAAGAATTAACACCCAATCAAAAATTATACGCTGTTGCTACGTTCTAGATAAAAATGGATAAGCCTGAAAATAACCTATATAATCAAGAACAAAACCAAGAGTAAGGTAGCAGAATTCAAGTATTTGAGGGGCTGCCACAAAGGGGTCAATTTATTTTGCAAAGCACTAGAAGGCAGGACAAGAAACAATGGATGGAAACTAATCAAGGAGACAAGCAACCTGGAATTAAGGATAAACTTCCTTACAGTGAGGACAATTAACCAGTGGAACAGCTTGCCTCCAGAAGTTGTGGGTGCTTCATCCCTGGAGTTTTTTCAGAAGAGAGTGGACAGCCACTGGTCTGAAATGGTACAGAGTCTCTTGCTTAAGCAGGGGGTTGGACTAGAAGACCTCTAAGGTCCCTTGCAGCTCTATTCTGATTGATTGATTGTTAAAGAGTTGAGTCTTCTTAAAATATTAAATACTGGGACAAATGTGGAATACTCAACACAACACAAAAGCTGATTCTGTTCCACCTTACACAAGCATAAAGTAGAAGATCTCTGAATTTTAAAAGACTACAAGTTACCTTTTTTGAGGTTCCCATGATAAATCTGAGATGCAAAACATTTTTAGACTGCAACGTTCACTTGGGTGGGTGCGAGCTCCAATAAACTCCATAGGACTTACTGTTGAACAGACTTACTTCCATATTCAATCATTCTCTCGGCGCATGCTTAACTAAACCCTCTGTCTGGAAAAAAGACAGTTCCAATCTAAAAGCATAAAGGTCACACAGGCACACCTCTTCCTTGCCATTCCACCTCCTGCCATCTGAGCCCATCATTCCTGACTGAGTAAAATGAAATAAAGGCGCAGCAGCCAAAGGGATAGGATTCCCACTGAACTGTTTTGGCCAGATTCTGCATGAGGATTATGGCACATTAATGTTTAATTACTTTCATGCTGCAATTAAATTTCCTTCTCCAAATTACAATTGCAAAACTCAATCCATATGAGAACTGCTCTGGATGCAAACTTTCTTTCTTTCTTTCTTTCTTCTGTCTCTTTCTCTTTCTTTTCTCTTTCTTTCCTTCCCTCCTACCTTCTTTCTTTCTTCTCCCTTTCTTTCTTCTTCTTTATTCTCTCTCTCACTCTTTCCTTCCCGCCCCCGCCTCCCATTTATTGGCCATCTTACTACGAGGTGACTCTGGGTGGCTTACAGTACATGTAGTCCTCAACTTATGACAGTTCATTTAGTGACCATTCAAAGTTACAACAGCACTGAAAAAAGTGACTTGTGGCTGTTTTTCAGAGTTACGGCCTATGCAGCATCCGCATGGTGACGTGATCCAAATTCAGATGCTTCAGGTGTTTATGACTGTTGCTCTGTCCCAAGATCACGCGATCCCCTTTTGCAACCTTCTGACATGCAACGTCAAGCGGGGGGGGGAGCCAGTTTCACTTCACAACCGTCTTACTAACTCATCCACTCTGTCGATTCACTTAGCAACGGAGGCAAGAAAGGTAATAAAATGGGGCAAAGCTCACTTGACAAATGTCTCGCTTAACCACAGAAATTATGGGGCTGAACTGTGGTTGTAAGTCGAGGACTACCTGCATTATAATGCTTATAATGCTTTCAAATTCCCCGTTGATATAATCATCCACAATTCATAATCCAACCTTAACTTAGGCTCTGTGTGTGTTTGTGTGTGTGTGTGTACACACTAATGACTCCTATTATTTGCATATCTACCAAAGAGGGAGAAAAAAATACATTTAATGGTACAATAAGGAAATGGAGAACTACAAGCATAGTTAGGGAAGGCATACCTGCCTTCCCCAATGATTTATTTCCTCATTTTTTTATATTCATTTTGGAGAGTTTTCTAGAACAGAGGTGGGGTTCAGGGTTTAGTGACTGTTGGTCCAGAGCACAGGAAATTATCATCATTAAACCCTGAAGCCCAAACCGATACCAGCTGGGAAAGCCTAGCCCAGTCTGTTTTAGCTCTAATCCTGTATCCATGGATTTATTTTATTTTACTCCATTTTATTCTCTTATTCCATTAATTCCGCATCGGTTAAGCATATTATTATAAGTTAATACTCACCAGAAGCAGCTTGTAATGGTAATAACTGGTATCAAAATTCTGGAAAATCGGATGGCATCCTGCTCAAGCTTTCCTGGAGGATGGGCAGCTTCGGGATGGACAGGTGATTCAACCTGAGAATGTAAGGTTTATAATGTGAGGATTATCTCAGTTTGGAGAGACTTACCTCTTGCCCAGGACTCCTTTGTAGTAAACCACCCACTTTTGGTTGTATACTTTTTGTAGCATGTTATCTCTATAGCTTTATTTTTATTTATTTTTTACTGTTGTGAGCCACTCAAGAGTTACCCTGCGGTCAGACAGGTGGCCAATAAACTGAATAAGTAAACTATAAAATAAAAGCATAAAATATGAAATGAAATATAAAACAAAATATATAAAATATAACATATAAAATAAAATACAAAATAAACTATAAAATAAAATACAAACTATAAAATAAAAGGTAAAATATAATATAAAAGACAAAATATAATATAAAAGACGAAATATAAGATGCAAGATAAAATAAAAACTAAAATAAAACAAAACAAAATATAATATAAAAATATAAAAGAAAAAAAGAGATAAAATATAAAATATAAAGTTAAAATATACTATAAAATAAAAGAAAAAATATAATATAAAAGAAAAGATCAAATATAACATGCAATATAGGGAAGACAGGCAGCAACGGCTGTAAAGAGCTCTTCCAAAAGTAAATTAGGTTTTTCATATATATATATATATATATATATATGTATGTATGTATGTATGTATGTATGTATGTATGTATGTATGTATGCATGCATGCATGCATGCATAAAAGAAAAACCTAATTTATGTATGTATGTATTTTTATATTTGTAACTCATTTTTAATCTATATATATAAGTATTTTATATGTTTAACCCATTTTAATCTATTTTTAATTTATATTTTATATTTATATCTTTAACTCATTTTTAATCTATACCGGATTTTTACAAAAGCACATATAGTGTGGCTACTACCATTTGTTTTAGATACATTTTAACAACATACAAAATTAAAAAAAAGATAAAACAAAATAGAATTTGAAACATAAAATAAAATATAATAGAACGGATAGAAGATAAAATAAAATATAGACTGTAATATAAAATAAAAGACAAAAGATAAAAGACAAAAGGTAATATAAAATAAAAGACAAAAGGTAACATAAAATAAAAGATAATATAAAATAAAAGATAAAATATAGAATATAATATAAAATAAACGACAAAAGATAAAAGCTAATATAAAAAAGATAATATAAAATTAAACACAAAAGGTAACATAAAAGATAATATACAATATAAAATAAAAGATAAAGTAAACCCTCCTTTTTAGGATCCACAAACCTCAATGTACCCCAACAACCACTCTTTGCACCCCAGATCCTGAGGGGAGGCCGGGGGATGGTTGTTCCTGCAAAGGCACTCTGCACATGCTCAGGAGACCTCTGGTTCAGGAGGCTGCTGCTTCTCACCAAAACTTTCTCCTCAGCCCCCAGCCCAGGGATGCTCTTTGTGGTGGGGGGTAACCGATCCCCAAAGTGGGGTATCACCCTAAAGGAAGCCCCCCCTCCCCTCAGAGAACCCCCCACCCCGCCCCACACACACACTGAGGGGGAAAAGGCCGTCCCCCAACCCCGGGTGCCGACCGCCCACCCCAGCCCTGCTTCTCACCTGAACCCCGGGAGAGAGAGAGGAGCGGGAAGGACCCCAGGCCCGACCCCGAAACAAACCCCGATTCGAGCGGAAAAGCCACCCCCCTTCTCCCTCCCCGCTGCCCCGCCTCCTTCCCAACAGCTCGGCCACGCCCTCTTTCTCTTGGCCCGCCCACCGAGGCAGAGCAAGGAGGACGCCTTGGCCACGCCCCCTTCCGTCTCTTTCCCCGCCTTTTCTCTTGTCTGTATTTTCCCTCCCTGCCACATCGAACGTGGGCAGGCGGCGGGCTGCGCGCGCAGACGCCGCTGTTTCCGAACGGAAAGTGGAAGCTCCGGCAGGAGGGAGAGAAAAAAGTGGGCGGGGCGAGCGGGCGGCTGCTTTGGGTTTCCCCCCCCCCTTTCTCCTCGGTTCGCGGTTGGCGAGGGAGGCGGGGCTTAGGCTGTTCGAAAAAGCCGGCTGCTTTTGCGCATGGGCGTTTTTAAAGCCAGCGTGTCCGAACTTGGCCGCGGGGAAGACCTTTGGACTTCAACTCCCAGAATTCCGCCGGCAGCCATCCTGGCGGAGGAATTCTGGGAGTTGAGGTTCAGAAGTCTTCAACCTGCCCGAAGTTGGGCGCTCTTGCTTCCTAGTAAAATATTGATTCGCATAGGTGTTGCATCAAGAACAATGTGGGCTTTTTCTATTTCCCGTTCTATTTTCTTATTATTTTGCATCCCTTCGCCAACTCAGAAAGCTCAAACTGCTATTGTGTGTGTGTGTGTGTGTGTGTGTGTGTGTTCCAGCATACCTCTGGAACGCCCTGGCCACTGAAATGAAAAGGAATGAATTATATCTATAGTCTCAAATCACAGTACTGTTGACAGCGATAGTGTGCATTTTGGGTTCAAGTTCTGTTAAGATACAGCCTGTTGTGTCTTAAAATGGCATCTACTGTACAGCCCAGTGGGGTTGCCATGGTAACGGCTTCACAATGCTCCACAAGGTGGGGCTCACTCTGGTAAGGGGGATTGGTTCATTAAAAAAATGTGAATGAGAGGAACTCATATTCGTTTAATAAAAGGGGTTTTGTCGGGACGAGGAATCTGCTTCGTACTTTTGGGGGAAGCCTAGATCAAAACATCTGCTTTCTACTCAATTTCAAACATTTTGGGGGGACATAAATCTGAACTTTGAGTCCCTTGCCTATAGAAAATCACTGAGGTGAATTATCCTGCTCCTATATAGGAAGCCAGCCTCTCATCCGGAAAAGCATTCCACACACAGTTTGAAATAAATTGTCCCCTGTGGCCCCTGGAAGCTGCAATGGCTCAAAAGAAATGTCATAAAAGCAGTCAGGAGAACATTGATTTTTCATTGGAAAGTGCCAAGAAGACGGGTTAGAGTCTGTGAAGAGACAGGCGTCATCCCGATGAAGTATAATGCCGTATAAATCTGCCTCTTGGGCTGCTGTCTCTTCCTGATGCTCTTAATTCCTCATCCAGAGCCTTAAAACTTTAATTACATTTATCCTCAATGGACTGGAGCAGACTTTGCTGTAAGCTGAGTCATCTATGCTTAGTCTGTGTATTGCAAATAAACACAATTTAACAAAACACCGATGATATGTCCTTTTAAATGAAAATAAACATTGGGAAACCATACTATCCAGGGAAGTTCTATCTATCTATCTATCTATCTATCTATCTATCTATCTATCTATCTATCTATCTATCTATCTATCTATCATCTATCTCTATCGTCTATCTATCTATCTATCTATCTATCTATCATCTATCTATCTATCATCTATCTATATCATCTAGCTAGCTAGCTAGCTATTATCTAGCTATCATCTATCTCTATCATCCATCTCTATCATCTATCTATCATCTATCATCTATATCATCTAGCTAGCTAGCTATCATCTAGCTATCATCTATCTATCATCTATCTCTATCATCTATCTCTATCATCTATCTATCATCTATCTCTATCATCTATCTATCATCTATCTATATCATCTAGCTAGCTAGCTAGCTATTATCTATCTATCTATCTATCTATCTATCATCTAGGTATCTATCTATCACCTAGCTATCTATCATCTAGCTATCTAATCATCTATTATCTGTCATAATTTTCTATCCATCTTATTTATAATTATCTATCTACTAGAATACCGATTACCTATCTACTGATTATCTATCTATCCCTATCTATCTATTGATATCTACCTCCCTCCCTCCCTCCATACCCACCCACCCACCCCATCTATCAGCTATCCATTTATCCATCCATCCATCCATCCATTGATCTATCTATTTAGCTATCTAGCTATCATCTAAGGTTGGTTCTATGTTTCAGGTTGCATTTGATGAGAAACTGCCACCCCCGTGGCAAATACTGCTCCAAGTCTCTTAGCTCCCATTCAGTATTTTACAGTTCCTATTTGAAAAAAATTGGGGTCAACAGCATCATTGGACTCAGTCTCCTACAATATGTCTGGAGGGAACTGGAGACTAAAACATACGAAGAACGGTTGCAAGAACTGGGTAAGTCTAGTTTAATGAAGAGAAGGACCAGGGGAGACATGATAGCAGTCTTCCAAAATCTTTGTGGGTTGCCCCAAAGAAGAGGGAGTCAAACTATTCTCCAAGGCACCTGAGGGCAGAACAAGAAGCAATGGGTGGAAACCAATCGAGGAGAGAAGCAACTTAGAACTAAGGAGAAATTTCCTGACAGTTAATTAATCAGGGGAACAGCTTGCCTCCAGAAGTTGTGGATGCTCCAACACTGGAAGCTTTTAAGAAGAGACTGGACACCCATTTGACTGAAATGGCATAGGGTCTCCTGCCTAAGAAGGGGGTGGGGCTGCAACATCTTAGTGGCAGTGTGTTGACAGAGGCGGCTTGTCGGTGATGAGCTGATCACACCAAAATAGCAATAGCAATAGCAATAGCAGTTAGACTTCTATACCGCTTCATAGGGCTTTCAGCCCTCTCTAAGCAGTTTACAGAGTCAGCATATTGCCCCCACAGTCTGGGTCCTCATTTCACCCACCTCGGAAGGATGGAAGGCTGAGTCAACCTTGAGCTGGTGAGATTAGAACCACTGAACTGCAGATAACAGTCAGCTGAAGTGGCCTGCAGTACTGCACCCTAACCACTGCGCCAACTCGGCTCAAATGGCCATGCCGAGTTGTCCCATTCCAATTAAAGCATTCCCAATAGGAATATTAGGTGTCTTTGCCTCTTTGAATTATTTAAAATAATAATGAAGGCGGGATATATATAAATAAATAAGTTTGAACCGGCTATAATAGTAGCAGGGCAGTGTTGATTATTTAATTTTGCAATCTGTTTTATTAGAGATGATGGTTTTCCCCCTCAACCCCAAGCTGATCTGGTTCCTTTAAATGGGCCAGTTGGTTTTAATTCTTAAACTGCCAAGTGTATTGATCTTAAAGGGAAAACGTCCCATGAGATAGTCTGCTCCTTGTCTCGTTTAGTAGCTTCTTCCAGCAAAGCCTGCAGAAAGGATGCTTCAAATTTAAGCCATTTCCTGTATTAAATGCTTCTTTTCAAAAATTTCTCTTTAGACACACAACATATTCCTAGGCAACGTTTAGTTCAGTGGTTCCCAAACTTGGCAACTTTAAGACTTGTGGACTTCAACTCCCAGAATTCTCCAGCCAGCTGGCTGGAGAATTCTGGGAGTTGAAGTCCACAAGTCTTAAAGTTGCCAAGTTTGGGAACCACTGGTTTAGTTCAACGATGAATTAAGACAATCTATTTTCACGATGCGGTGAAAAGGACGAGGTGAAAGGGATGAGATGGCTCAGTGCCTAAGATGCTGAGCTTGTTGATCAGAAAGGTCGGCAGTTCCGCGGTTCGAATCCCTAGCGCCGCTTAACGGAGTGAGCTCCTGCTACTTGTCCCAGCTTCTGCCAACCTAGCAGTTCGAAAGCATGTAAAATATGCAAGTAGAAAAATAGGAGCCACCTTTGCTGGGAAGGTAACAGTGTTCCGTGCGCCTTCGGTGTTTATTCATGCCCGCCACATGACCACAGAGACATCTTCGGACAGCGCTGGCTCTTCGGCTTTGAACCTAGGTGAGCACCGCCCCCTAGAGTTGGTAACAACTAGCACATATGTGCGAGGGGAACCTTTACCTATTTTCACGATTCCTCTCTGTAGGACCAACTATTATATTCTCCAGTGTAAAATCTTAAGAAAACCAAAAAAGGCACACACTTATTGGGACCAATGGCTCACTTGCGATGCTTTGCTGCAACGTATTTTAAGAAACAGGAACTCAATATTCTGTTATATCAGGAGGGTCCAACCTTGGCAACTTTAAGACTTCAACACACTGGCTGGGGAATTCTGGGAGTTGAAGTCCAGAGGGCTTAAAGTTGCCAAGGTTGGACACCCCTGTGTTAAATTAACGAAAATCACAGTACTTGCTACAGAATCCCTACAGGTAAACTTAAAAGAGATGTGCAAAACTTGGAAATGGAACATGCTGGAAAATTCTAGAACATTCTCTTCCACGACTGCCATGTTCTATAGCAATAATAGCAATAGCAGTTAGACTTATATACCGCTTCTTAGTGCTTTCAGCTCTCTCTAAGCGGTTTACAGAGTCAGCATATTGCCCCCACAGTCTGGGTCCTCATTTCACCCACCTCGGAAGGATGGAAGGCTGAGTCAACCTTGAGCCGGTGAGATTAGAACCGCTGAACTGCAGATAACAGTCAGCTGAAGTGGCCTGCAGTACTGCACCCTAACCACTGCACCACCTCGGCTCTACATTCTGAGATGTAGGAGGAGGAGGGAAGGGAGAGGGGGTGGTGGTGGTGGAGGAGGAGGAGGAGAACTGGGGGTCCTTGTTGCTCTCCAACCTTCGGGATTTTCTTTCAGACCTTTCATGACCCAACTAGGAAACATCATCAGTGTTAGAATGGAGTGAGGTTTTTAGCACTGATGGTGTTGCCTAGTTTGGGTAACGAAACATCTGCAAAAAAAAACCCAAACACTCAGCTCAGGGAGCACCAAGGAATCCCTCTTAAACCCAAATATGGATCCCCTTCAGTGTAAAGTACCAACAGGAGCAAAAACAGATGATCTAATTGATTGGGAAGGAGCAAAGAAGTCATCATTTGTTGAAATAATTTACTGCTTTTTTTGCATAAGACTTTATGATGTAAGCCTACAAAAACTGTGCATGCGTGTATGTTCCGGCATAACTCTAGAGCGCCTCAAGCAATTTCAACCAAACTTGGTACACAGATGACTTACTCTCTGGAAACAAATACTGTGGTGGTAAGACATCCCTAAAATCCCCTGGGGGGGGGTGTTTTGTTAAGATACAGCCTGTTGTGCCTTAAAATGGATTTTACTGTACTGCTGTAAAATGGCTTCTACTGCGTAGCACAGTGGAGTTGCCATGGTAACAGCTTCACAGTACTCCACAAGGGGGCTCCCTCTGGTAAGGGGGAAAATCCAACATTAGAAATTACATTTGGTCTGGACATTTTCCCCCTATAAATAAATACCCAGGACAACGCCCAGTTATCGGCCATTAATTAATAATATTGCTAAGTCAAGTAAACATTTCTGCTACTGGGAGAAGTGAAGGCCCATAAATGGAAAATGGATTTAGTGTCAAAAGTAAGGTCTAATATTAGAAGCAGCATTAGAAATAGGGTCTATTCTTCTATTATATCTTTGATTCTCTTTCCTAAATGTTTCCATTTAATATTAGGATCACAGCAAAATCCATAAGTCTTCCTTTCTGTCTGTCTCAATTTACACAATAAAATCTTTAAGCAAAAGGGGTGGAGAGGGGAAAAGACAACTTTTTTTCCCCCTGAAACAAAATCTAAAATATTTAGTAATATATCCAAGGTGAATTTGCACCAATAATATCGGAATAAAACCTTAAATTACTACAAGAAACATGAAGCTGCTTTCCCCTTTGCTGATTTGAAAGAGTTCATTCAGATCGAAAATGTTTGTTTGATAACTTTCCGTGCCAATCCTGCATTTAGCCTCCTTCTAAAGACTCCAGAATGGCTTAAAAGGCATTTGGCTATTCATTCATTGTGACCCAACAGAAATTAAATTGATGGCTCGTTTGGAGGAAGTCAGTCTTGTGTTTTCAAACCATGGGTTTGGATATGTGAGATCTGAAGGACTGGAAGCAGCAACTGGAAGGCGTCTTGAATATATGCAGTGCTATTACAGCCCTAATGAGAAAAGAAAATATTATTATTATTATACAATTGTATCACAGCGGCCAGTTGTTTTGCCGGATTTGGCATTGGTTACTAGTCGGGCCCCACCCAGGGGCCTAGGACGTCGTAACGTATTTTCGTAATATGCGTGCAGATCCAAGCAGTGCGGCTTTTTGCATTTGACTGATGGTGATTTTGTCAATTTTTAACTGTTTTAAATGTAATTCCAGTGCTTTTGGAATAGCACCCAGTGTGCCAATTACCACTGGAATTACCACTGCTGGTTTGTGCCACAAGTGAAGTCAACAGGGAAGCCGGATTCAATGGAAGAGCTTGCCTTCAGAAGTTGTGGGTCTCCATCACTGGAGGCTTTCAAAAAGATATTGGACAGCCATTTATTGGAAATGGCACAGAGTCCCTTGCTTGGATTGACTGGAACACCCCCAAAGTCCCTTCCAACTTTATTATTCTATGTTCTGCTCTCTACAATTAAATGAAATCAAGTTGTCATAATAATAACAATAACAGCAACAACCGAGCTGGAAGGGACCAAGGAGGTCTTCTAGTCCAACATCCAGCTCTCACAGGAGACTTCCCCCCAAATAAGATCTCCCTGGATAATACGACCAATCGGACTTTTGAGCGCATGCGCTAAAATAAGCCCTCCCTCAAAATAAGCCCTAAAACATTTAACCATATGCGCAGCCAGTCCCCGATGTTTCATGGGGGGATAAGGGGGGGAATATGCCCCACACGCCCCACATACACCTGCCATACACGCGGAATGGCTGATGCCGCTTCTGCAAACTCTAGCTACTACGCCCCTTCTCTTAGTGGCAACCGCAGAAAAAGCTTCCGGCCCGCTCTAGATCAGCTGATCTGCGTGCTGCGGGCCGAGGGCACCTCAAAAATAATAAGACCTCCCCAAAAATAAGCCCAAGTGATTATTTCGGGGGCAAAAAGAAAATAAGACCCTGTCTTATTTTCGGGAAAACTATTTCTGATAAATGGCTACCCAGTCTCTTCTCAGTGATGGCGCACCAGGGTGGGTTCCTGCCAATTCTAACCTCTTCTATAGAAGAGGTTCCACAAATCTACAGTGCTGTTTAGAACCGGTTCCAGCTCCCGCCCGTCCGCACATCATCAAGATGAAGAGCGAGAGGAGGAATTCTGGGAGTTGAAGTCCACAAGTCTTAAAGCTGTCAAGTTTGAACACCCCTAGGGTTTTTTTTTCTAAAGGGTTAGGGGTTCAAGGGTCTCGTAACTTGATAGCTTTAAGACTATCGTGCTTCAAATGCCAGAGTTTCTGAGCCAACATTTTGGTTGCTAAGCAAGAGCGTTGTTAAGTCACCACATTTTACAAGTTGGCCACGCCTACCCAGTCACATGACTGCCAAGTCACTCCCACTCGGTTAGATGGCTGGCAAGCCACTCCCACCCGGTCACATGGCCGGCAAGCCGCTCCCACAAAGCAGGCTGCACCTACAGAAGAGGTTCTAAAAAAAATTGAAACCCATAACTGTAGGATCACCCACAACTTCCAAAAGCAATTTTTTCCACTGATTAATTGTCCTCAATGTTAGAAAGTTTCTCCTTAATTCCAGGTTGCTTCTGTCCTTCATTAGTCTCCATCCATTGTTTCTTGTCCTGCCTTCTGGTTCTACTATATTTTGGAGGGTTTTTTTCATAGGGCGTCAATGCCGATGAAAAAATGACAGCTAATTGGCTTCTTATGTAAAATAGATACGGGTGTTACTTACCTCTGATAGCACACTATTAACCATTGGATTGAGAATTTCAGCCTTTTTGTCACTCTGTTTAAAGGAAAACAGGGAGAAAGTCAGAATGCTCTTGCAGGGACCGAGAAAAAGTCACCAAATGAAATTCCGATAAAGGGAAAATATTGATTTACTCTTACAAGTAAAGCGATGTTTTCCCTTCATTGGAAACAGGCTGTCAGAGTTGAGAAAAATCAAATCCAGAAAGATAAACCACGGATAACTGATTCAGCAGGATCCGTTAACTTCTTTTCGCTTGTAACTCTGTGAGAAATATATTATGTGCATTGCAGAGGTGGGTTCCTACCAGTTCGCACCTATTCGGTAGAACCGGTTCGTCAAATCTACCGAACCGGTTAGAAGAGTTCCACAAGTGGACCCGGAAAGCAGGCCACACCTACAGAAGAGGTTCCAAACTTTTTTGAAACCCACCACTGGTCCTTGGATATGATTATTCTACACTATCATGCTCATATTTATAAAACTCAGTGCCTCTGTGAAAGGTAAGGATGACTACTGCGTTTGTGGTGCAATCAGAACATTGCGTGTGTTGAAGTTGTTTTAACGCAAACCAAAGATGCCTTTTAAAAAACAAGTTTACATCCTATTCTCATGCATGCCAGTGCTGTGTGGGAGGTAATTTAAGGTGGTTCTGACAAGTGTCGTCGGCATCTTCATATCCGGTCACATGGGCGGCAAGTCACTCCCATCCGGTCACATGGGCGGCAAGCCACTCCCACAAAGGAGGCCACACCCACAGAGTAGGTTCAAACAATTTTTGAATCTCACCACTGGTACATTGGATGCGGACTGGAGATACCATTAAACACCACTTGCTCACTCATTCCCTCACGTAGCCAAAGAGTAACACATGAAGTAATAAATCAGTAAATGAAATTGTGTAAAATAACTTACCCCAACCGAAGTCAAAACATCGGAGAATTGTTTTGAAAGGGATGACACTTCATTACACATCGTGTTTGTTAAACTGTTGAAAACATAATGGGAATATATTTGTTCATCCTAATCAGCATAGTCTCCAACAGTTCAGGCCAAACTTTACTACAATCTAGATCAGTGACAGCTAATTTTTTTGTCGTTGCGTGCTGAAAGCGTATGCGCGCCCACACCCATAATGCAATGAATGTGTGACCTCCCACACACACGTCCCACCCCCCCCTGAGCATGCACGTGTGACCCGTGCTTCCCCTTCCCTCCCCACAAGCATGCACAAACGACCACCCACACTCCCCCTTCCTCCCCGTGCATGGGTGTGTGACCCCCCCTATGCCCCACTTTGGGCCTAGCAGGCATCTCTGCAGAATCCTGGGAGCAAAAATGTGCCACGCGGGAGGGGGATGCCACACCTGTCCACACGCATGCGCATGAGACCGCCCCCCCATGCATGCACAGAGTCTCTTGCATGCCCCCCGCGCATGGAACGGCAGAGAGCCAAAAATAAGCTGGCTGGCGGGAGGTGCGGGCATTTGAGCAGTGGAGGTGAGCTGGGGCGACGGCTCGCATGCCCGCAGGAAGGGCTTGTGCCCTAAGTTTGCCATCATGGATCTTCTAGATGATTACCCATTCGTTATTAGTAATTTAGACAAATGTTGTGAGTATCTAAACTCGTTCAGTCCCTGGGACCAGAGGTTTAATCTTCTGAGTTTTCATACTCGTGCCAGAAAAGAATCCTCCGGGAATTTCTCTCTAGCAGTATGTGCGTTGTTCCGTGTGTGGTATTCATATGGTGCCTGTTGTGTGTGACTTTTATTGATTGGGAGTGTGTTGTTGGCTGGCTATTAAGTTGTCGGCTGTTGTTTCCTTGTGCTGCCAATCCAGAGGTGGGTTCCTACCAGTTCGCACCTATTCGGTAGAACCGGTTCGTCAAATCTACCGAACCGGTTAGAAGAGGTTCCACCAGTGGACCCGGAAAGCAGGCCACATCTACAGAAGAGGTTCCAAGATTTTTTGAAACCCACCACTAGCAAGGATCTTGTAACTTGACAGCTTTAAGACTTGCATGCTTCAATGCCAGAGTTTCTGAGTAGGTACTTGGATTGATCTAAGTACTAATCCATAATTTCATATCCGGTCACATGGGCGGCAAGCCACTCCCATCCGGTCACATGGGTGGCAAGCCACTCCCACAAAGGAGGCCACACCCACAGAGTAGGTTCCAACAATTTTTGAAACCCACCACTGTGCCAATCCCTAACCTTCTAAATACTTGATAAGCTAGTGATAAATTAGCATTCATCTCGACTGACGAAAGGGCCCGTTTCCCAGGCTTCAATTGTTTCCCTGGCTGTTTTTGTGCCTTCTCATCTGACAATCTTAAGTAGCTGCAAAATTGAATGTATGTCCTTATTCATTGCTGAAGCTACCAATAAGTTTGGTATCGTCATCCATTCGCCTGGGTTTTTTTGCAGTCTGGTGCAAAAATTGGATTGCCCCTGTGATGCTGTACTGTTATATTTGCTCATGAAAATAACATATTTAAATAATGATGTCCCTGCTTTAACATACCTGCAAAGGTTGTAGGCATGAGAATTGGTTGTAAAATTGCTTTACATCACGGTGGTGACTGCCAACGGTCACTGAACAAGGCAGTTGCTAAACCAGAATCACCTGTAATGTCACAGATGCCGCGACACCTGTGGAGGTTCCTTGCTGCCACACAATGTTATAAAGCCTCACCACCCAGCAAAACCTGTGTGACCATGTGAAAATGCAAAGCCCACCCCCCAAAATGAAAATATTATGACCGATGAATGAATGAGCAGTAACCCATGAACAGAAAGAACAGCAAATGAAAATATATTCACTTTGTTAGACCTCGAGCTTGGTCCAGGGCTGGCTTTTCAACTTCTTGTCCATGGAGAATTAACTCTGCTAATTTATGAAGCTGTTCAATGCAACGCGCAGTTACTTCGGCCAGGCTTTCAATGGACAACATGTAGAGTTCCTTGAAAGAAGGGAAATGTACTGATTAGCATAGATCATTCATGATGGCTAACCTTTTCTATCCCTGCCTCTTATTAGGCGGCAAAGACAAAATCAGAGAATCGGAGAGTTGGAAATGACCTAAAAGGTCCTTGGACTCAATGGCCTGCACACAGCAGGAATCCTTACACCGTCCTTGATTGACAGTCATCAAAGAAAGACCTGGCCATCCCTTACCTCTACAGTTTCGGTTCTTTTTGTTTCTGTCCTATCAGGTTCTCCCACCTGGGATTTTTCTTCGGTTACTTGCATTTCTACAATTTCATCATCCGCTTCTTTAGTTTGGCCCGGTGGGTTCTCTTCCAGGTCCCCAGATGTGGAGAGACTTGCTGCTTCCAAGGCAACATAAGCCTTCTTTCTGGCCTGCAACATAACCACCATCGAAAGTGGCAGAGAGTTATTATTGTAGTGGGGAAGGCACTGCTTCAGAATGGCACATCTGGATTCCAACATAAACTCTTAGTTTCCTGGCCGAAAATACTTCAGAGTCACATGTGAGATGGGTACTACATTAATTGATTCATTGGCTCATTGGTTCAACCGTCCAATCACCCAACTAACCTCTCAACTACCCAACCACTCCATCACCAAACAGCCAACCAGCAACCCAACCACCAACCAATAACCAAAACTCCCAAACACCTAAGCACCCTAACACTCAACCAACAACCCAACAACCCAAACCAACAACCCAAACACACAACACACAACCAACAATCTAACCACTGAACCACCAACCCAACTACCCACCCAAACACCCAACCAACAACCCAAACACCCAACCACACTATAACCTAACCAACAATCCAAACACACAACCACTCAAACCAGCAACCCAAACACCCAACCAACAATCCAACCACCCAACCAACAACCCTACCAAACACCCAACCAACAACCCAAACACCCAATCCTTCCACAACCCAACCAACAACCCAACCACTCAACCAATAACCAAAACACCCAGTTAACCACCCTAACACTCAACCAACAATCCAAACACCCAAAACAACAACCCAAACACACAGCACACAACCAACAATCCAACCACTGAACCACCAACCCAACTACCCACCCAAACACCCAACCAACAATCCAAACACACAACCACCCAAACAACAACCCGAATACCCAACCAACAATCCAACCACCCAACCAACTACCCAACCAACCACCCAAACACCCAATCCTTCAACAACCCAACCAACAACCCAACCACTCAACCAATAATCAATCAAATCACTGTGTTTCCAAGCCATTATACCACTGCATTTGCAGAATTTCTACTGAACTTCTTCCTCATGAATTTCCATTCCTAATTTTGCCAGTTTTCATCACTCCTTTGGCTCTGCATAATTTGGAACATAAAATTCCAGATTTTATATTGCAGATTATAGACCAAATTATTCCACGGACTTTTGGGTGCATCAGGACTGGCATCTGACAACATAGTGAAGAACTGCTCTGTGAATAAGTCCCTGTCTTATTCTGCCAAACGAGACTTCCTGACTCTGAGCTGTTTACAAACACATTCACCAATTTCCCTCCTTCTCGGTCTCCCGAGCCAAGGTGGCGCAGTGGTTAAATGCAGCACTGCAGGCTACTGCTAGATCAGCAGGTCAGCGGTTCAAATCTCACCGGCTCAGGGTTGACTCAGCCTTCCATCCTTCCGAGGTGGGTAAAATGAGGACCCAGATTGTTGGGGGCAATATGCTGACTCTCTGTAAACCGCTTAGAGAGGCCTGAAAGGCCTATGAAGCGGTATATAAGTCTACTGCTATTGCTATTGCTATTGCTTCGATGTGTCCAGAGTTACCAACGTAGTAATGATATCAATGCTGCCTGCTTTTGCCCCATTTCTTGTTTTTTTTTTTTTTAAATAACACGCTACCAAGGATCATTGCCCTGAGCTATCAAATAAGCAATATCTTCAAAGATACCAATAAACAACATTCCTCACCTTGTTAAGTTTATCTGGTGTAGCAGCAACGTGTAGTTCAAATAGCAATTCCGTCAGTGTTGTAATAAACTCATCTCTTGCATCTGCGGTGATTATTAAGGGAAAAGAGTTAAGAGAAAAACATTCTTTCTGTTCCTAAACAAAAGGATTCTAATTAAGTATATATTTTTTCTCCTTCTTCCTTGGTCATATTTTAGGAAACAAATAGCATTTCTCCCCTGTATCCAGTGGTGAAATTCAATTTTTTTTACTACCGGTTATGTGGGTATGGCTTGGAGGGCAGGGCAGGGCAGGAAAAATATAATGCAAAATCTCCATCTTCCCCCCACTCCAGGGTAAGGATACTGCAAAATCCCCATTCCCACCCCACTCCAGGGGAAGGATACTGCAAAATCTCCATTCCCTCCTCCACTCATCTAGGGTGTGTGTTTTCTAAAGGGTTAGGGGTGCAAGGGTCTTGTAACTTGACAGCTTTAAGACTTGCACACTTTAATGCCAGAGTTCCTGAGCCAACATGACTGGAGGAGGAATTCTGGGAGTTGAAGTCCACAAGTCTTAAAGCTGTCAAGTTTGAACACCCCTGGGTTTTTTTTTCTAAAAGGTTAGGGGTGCGAGTGTCTTGTAACTTGACAGCTTTCAGACTTGCACACTTCAATGCCAGAGTTCCTGAGCCAGCATTTTGGTTGCTAAGCAAGAGCGTTGTTAAGTGAGTTTCACCACATTTTACAAGTTGGCCACGCCCACACAGTCACATGACTGCCAAGCCACTCCCACCGGGTCATGTGGCCGGCAAGCCACTCTCACAAAGCAGGCTACACCTACAGAAGAGGTTCTAAAAAAATTTGAAACCCACCACTGTTCCCCACCCTTGCTTTAATAATTGTCATTCAGCAACTACCTTTTGTTATTTCTTTGTCTTGGGTTTCTGAGCCTTGCGAAAGGAAGACTGCCTTAATAGCAATCAACACCTTTTTTACGGCTTCTAGCTCCTCTCCTTCAAGAGATGCCAAATACGATCGTACCTAGGGGGGAAAAATAAACATTACAATACCAGATAGATATATTTTGGGCAGATTGTTTCATCACAGCTGTGGTATAGCATGTTTGAGGAAAAACAGAGGAGGCCTGTATGCATTATTTATAATAAACACTAGTGATATTACCGAGTTTGGTGGAGAAACATTTGCAAGAAAATAATCAAGCTCACAAAACAGCAAAGGACCTCTCATTACTAGTCTGTCCTTCCTTCCTTCCCTCCCTCCCTCCTTCTTTCCCTTGGTGGCACAGTATCGTATTTTTCAGAGTATAAGACGCACCTTTCCCCCCTAAAAGAGGGTGAAAATTTGGGTGAGTCTTATACACTGAATGTAGCCCCACCCACCCACCATCCCCCACCCTTTGGCCTCTGCCTCCCAGCAATTTACCTCCTTGCAGCAAATGGGGAAAATGGGGCTTGCAGAAGCTGCAATAGGCTATAACAATCCCTGAAGCCTGAAACAGCTGATGATCGGGAGGCCCACGCTGAAAAATGAAAGTGAAACTTGCCAGGCAAATTGTTGGGAGGCAGAAGCAGATTATTATTATTTTCTTGTGCTAATCAGGCTAAACTGAAACAGGCTGTTTGCTGTTTGCTGCAAGGAGGAAAGTCAATAACTATAAATGCCTATAGAATGTTCAAATTATTAGACTTATTTTTGAAAGACTGCTTTATTATTGTTCTACACAACAAAATGAAGAAGCTTTTTAAAATAAATGCTTGATCTGAAGAGGCCCAGTGCTAGTGTATCTTCTTTTAAACAACAGAGAATAACTATACTTCCAGAAAGCTCATCAATTTTAATAGCATCAGTACACGTATAGTCTGAAATGTAACGCTACAAACAGTGTATATTGTCTGTACTGCTTGCTGTTTGCTGCAAGGAGGCAAATTGCTGGGAGGCAGAAGCAGATTTTTTCCCCCTTGTTTTCCTCCCCAAAAGCTAGGTGCATCTTATACTTCAGAGTGTCTTATACGCCAAAAAATACAGTAGGTAAAATGCAATATTGCAGGCTAACTGCCTACTTCCAGAAGTTCAATCCTGACTCTGTAAACCGCTTAGAGAGGGCTGTAGAGCACTGTGAAGCGGTATATAAGTCTAAGGGCTATTGCTATCCTGCTGGAAACCTTTAAAAAAAAAAAAGCTCCTCGTTCTCTTGATTTAGCCGAGGTGGCGCAGTGGTTAGGGTGCAGTACTGCAGGCCACGTCAGCTGACTGTTATCTGCAGTTCAGCGGTTCTAATCTCACCGGCTCAAGGTTGACTCAGCCTTCCATCCTTCTGAGGTGGGTGAAATGAGGACCCGGATTGTTGTTGGGGGCAATATGCTGACTCTGTAAACCGCTTAGAGAGGGCTGAAAGCCCTATGAAGCGGTATATAAGTCTAACTGCTATTGCTATTGCTATATATGCACCTCATTGACCCTACCTTGGCTTCACTTTCGTTGGACAGAATTTCCAAAGCTTCCAGATGTGACAAACCCTGAAATTCATCAAAGAGCACTCCATAATGCGCTGTCGGCTCCATCGTGGCTTGTTGGGCGAGTCTTTGCTTTTCTTTCTCTTTGGCTTCCCGCAGCATCTACGAAAATACAGAAGGAAAGATTCTGATTTATGGGCTGCGATACAGATTTGAAAGATGTCCTCACCTCTAGACCCTGGGCCAATTATTCCTAATTTTGCGAAGCTTCTTCTCCAGCAACATTGTATTGCTAACTAGGGCATACAAAACCTTTGCCAGACCAATCCTCGAATACAGCTCGTCTGCCTGGAATCCACACTGTATATCGGACATTGATACAATTGAGCGGGTCCAGAGGTATTTCACGAGAGGAGTCCTCCACTCCTCTGCTCACAACAGAATCCCTTACACCACCAGGCTCAAAATTTTGAGCTTGGGCAAACTGGAACTGCACCGCCTGCGGTCGGACCTAGTATATAAAATTGTCTGCTACAACAACCTACGTGTCAGCGACTACTTCGGCTTCAACCGCAATAATACATGGGCAAACAATGGATGCAAACTCAAGGTAAACTGCTCCAGATTCGATTGCAGAAAATACGATTTCAGCAACAGAGTGGTCAACGCCTGGAATGCTCTATCCGACTCTGTTGTTACAGCCTCAAACCCCACACAGCTTCAATCTCAAACTGTCTACCGTGGACCTCACCCCATTCCTAAGAGGTCCGTAAAGAGGGCATGCATAAGCGCACCAGCGGGCCTACCGTCCCTGTCTTACTGTCCCCACTTATCTGAATTTATTTCCTTTGTTTCATGTTTCTGTTCATACCTATACTTGTTATCTTCTACATGTTTGACAAACAAACAAACAAACACACACACACACAAGCAAACAAACAAAGCGATATTGGGTGTACCGAGGTACACCCACGTTACACCTGTCCTCCGCGAGCTGCACTGGCTACCAATTGGTCTCCAGACGCAATTCAATGTGTTGGTTATTACCTTTAAAGCCCTACATGGCTCAGGGCCAGCGTACCTGCGAGACCCCCTACTGCCACATACCTCCCTGTGGCGGTGAGATCCCATAGATTGGGCCTCCTTCGGATGCCGTCAATCAGACAATGTTGGCTGGCGGCTCCCCGGAGGAGAGCCTTCTCTGTGGCTGCTCCGACCCTTTGGAATGAGGTACCCCCAGAGATCCGGACCTTACCCACTCTCATGGCCTTCAGAAAAGCTGTTAAAACCTGGCTATTCCGGCAGGCCTGGGGCTGTTGACCTCATTGTTGAGGTCCAGCCCCGATCAGAACGGATGCATGTTGTGATTTTTAAATCTGTCGTTTTTTTTAATTTTTTATTATTTCTTTTCTTCTTCTTTTTGTAAGCCGCCCGGAGTCCTTCGGGATTGGGCGGCCTATAAATTTTATTAATAAATAAATAAACAAATAGAGACCAATAGGAAAAATAAGAAAGGTTAAAAAAAGAAAATGAATTTTAACACACATTTTACATAACTCACATCATAACTAGTGCTCGTATATTGTTACTCATTCAATGGTTACAAGGCTTCTGCTGAAAAGACTTTCCCCAAAACCCCAAAAAATCATCTGCAATTACTGATGTTTTATGTTGAACCTACAATGATTAGAATCGCAAAAGGAATGGAAAGGAGTGGAGGGTGGAAGAGAGAGAAAGAGAAGGAGAGATAGTAGGAGAGGAAGAAGAAGTGTGGAGGAGAGGTAAGGGAAGAAGAAAGAGGTAAGGAGAGGTGGGTGGAAGGGAGAGGAAAAGAAGAAGAGGAGGGAGGAAGAGAGAGAAAGAGAAGGAGAGAGGGTAGGAAGGAGAAGAAAGAGGGTAGGAGTAGGGGAGAGGTAAGGGAAGGAAGAAGGGGATGGAGAGGAGGAAGGAAGGAAGTAGAGAAGGAAGGGAGGGAGAAAAGAAAGAGAAAACAAGGTGGTGTCATAGCAGGTGTGAAGGATGGTAAACAAAGCATTCCAAACTATACCTTATAATCTCTTAAATGGAATAATAATAATATAAGAATGGCAAAGAAAAAGAATAACTATGTGAATGTATATCTATAACTTGTATGTAAGAGAATAAATGACAGTGAAAATATAAAGCATAATATAGGTAAATAATATTTGGTCATAAGTAGCTAAGTATAAATAAATAAAGAATTGTACATAGAAATGGATAACGAACAAGGAGATTATGAATGCAAGATAGAAATGTACAGTAGGGAAAACACTAACTGCAAAGAAACCAATTCGGAACTGCGGTATGATATACGATGGGACTTATTGTTCCTATGTTGTTTTTAAGTTATGTGTTTGTTTCTGTTGATGTGCTTATGTGTATAAAAAAAATATTTAAAAAAAAAGAATCGCAAAATCAGGTTGAAGTGTCACCAACTTAGAAAAATCTAGCTAAATCCCTGTTTCTGAGGTTAATCGCTATGCGCCCGTTTCACCTGAGACAGAGAAGCGGTCCGTTCCATCAGAATTTTGGTTTTCTTGAATCCAGGATCACTTTCTGCTAGGACATTCATGGTTTTCTTGCCGATAAATTCCAAAGCGTCAAGTCCGCCAGTTAAGACACTTTTACCCTGTGTAAAATAGAGCAGAACCTTTTATTGTTCATCTGCAACTTCGATATATTTACTTGTGAATATGTAAACCCCATTAATTTGAATGAGATAGGAGGGGAGGGGAGGGAAAGGAAGGGAAGACAAATAGAAAATCAAAAATAATAGAAAATAGAAAATAATGGAAAATCAAAAACAATAGAAAATCAAAAATATTAGAAAATAAAAATTATAGAAAATAAAAAAATAGAAAATAGAAAATTAAAGAAAATTGAAAATCGAAAATAGTAGAAAATCTAAAACAGAAAATAGAGAAAATTGAAAATAATAAAAAATCAAAAATAATAGAAAATCAAAAATAATAGAAAATAGAAAATAATAGAAAATTAAAAATTGAAAATCAAATATAGTAGAAAATCTAAAATAGAAAATACAGAAAATTGAAAATAATAGAAAATTGAAATAATAGAAAATTGAAAATCAAAACTAGTAGAAAATCGAAAATCAAAAATAGAAAGTCAAAAATAATAGAAAATAAAAAATAATAGAAAATTGAAAATGATAGAAAATTGAAAATTGAAAATCAAAAACAGTAGAAAATCAAAAATCAAAAATAGAAAATCAAAAACTAGAAAATCAAAAATAATAGAAAATCAAAAATAATAGAAAATCAAAAATAATAGAAAATCGAAAATAATAGAAAATAGAAAATAATAGAAAATTGAAAATCAAAAACAGTAGAAAATCAAAAATCAAAAATAGAAAATAAAAAATAATAGAAAATAAAAAATAATAGAAAATCAAAAAATAATAGAAAATCGAAAATAGTAGAAAATTGAAAATAATAGAAAATTGAAAATAAGAAAATAGAAAACAGAAAATAATAGAAGATAACAGAAAATAGACATTAGAAAATAACAGAAAGTAGAAAATGGAATGGAATGGAACAGAACGGAAGAGAAGAGAATTAGAAGAGAAGAGAACAGAAGAGAAATAATAGAAAATAGAAAATGGAATGGAATGGAATGGAACAGAACAGAACAGAATAGAATCTTGATTGTCATTGTAAATGTACATGGCAAAAATTAAAATGAAATTTTGCTGCGTTCTGTTCTCAAGATAACCATTATGCATATACCCACATACATACCCACACACACACATATATGACAATGCGTGTACGACACCATCCCTGCATGCCCTCCCTCCCTTCAGTCCCCTAATCCTCATTGCTGGTCCTGTCTGCATTTTTTTTCCTAGAGTCTCCACATCTTTTCTACATCGTGGCGACCAAAACTGGATGCAGTATTCCAAGTGTGGCCTTACCAAGGCTTTATAAAGTGGTATTAACCCTTCACGTGATCTTGATTCTCTCCCTCTGTTGATGCAGCCTAGAACTGCGTTGGCCTTTTTGGCAGCTGCTGCACACGGCTGGCTCCTATTTAAATGGTCGTCCACTAGGACTCCAAGATCCCTCTCCCAGTTACTATCATTTGACCGTCCTTCCTCTTATTTTATCACTTGGAAATCCTTACACTTAAAAAATGTGTGTGAAACCTTAAAGGGCAAGAAAAAATAAGAAAAATAGATGGAAAACTCAGA
This sequence comes from Thamnophis sirtalis, assembly GCF_051295495.1. Taxonomy (NCBI): domain Eukaryota; kingdom Metazoa; phylum Chordata; class Lepidosauria; order Squamata; family Natricidae; genus Thamnophis; species Thamnophis sirtalis. The sequence goes on along the minus strand of NW_028261390.1, from coordinate 69,204,579 downwards.
CCAGGGAGCAAAGAGAGTAACAGAGGGTTTAATTGAAGAATACCGAGGGGAAAGGAATGGAAAATGGAAAAGAGCTAGAGGTTTTCATTGGAGTAAAATAGACTGATAGAAGAAACAGGGAAGGATAACTTGGATTAACTTCGAAGGGGCAATTAATGACACTGCAGATATACTAAAAAGGAAATAAGGGTAAAGTGGAAAATACGGAAAGAGAACAATGGAGCTGAAATCGGAGCAGAATTATGCTGTGAAATGGATTATGCACATGGGAAGATGTCAAAAGGAAAAACGCCGGACAAAACTTTGTTCATAAATATGTATGCGTAACAAAAAATAAAATACAAACTTGATTTTAAAAAAAGAAACGAAATCCTTACGGTATTCTGCACAGCGCTAGTGATGGTTGACAGCACTCCCCGCGATCCGGAAGGAGACGAGGATAAGGCCACGTTCTCTTCGAAACTCTGCTGTCGATCGTCTTCCACATCTTAAAGGGAGAAACCCATTTTTTTGGGGGGAGGGAGGGAAATATCCAGTAAGAACACGCTCACCAATTTCGCGAGGAAAACAAAGAGTTTTCGGACAGGTTGCGTGAGAAATACAGAACCTGTGACGATGTTTTCCGTTGTCTCTGGAGGTCCACCATCTGAAGATGCCGAGGAAGGGGCGCGGGTTCGGAGAATGCCTGCTTTTTCTTTCACTGCTGTTAATCCTTGACCTGAAGTGGGACACATATAAGGTTGACTTACGACCGTTCATTTAGTGAACATTCGACGATACAATGGCACCGAAAAAAGTGACTTATGACCATTTTACACATTTACGACTTTTGCGTCAGCCCCGTGATCATGGGATCAAAATTCAGATGCTGGGCAACTGATTCACATTTATGACCGTTATAGTGTCCATGGATCAAGTGATCCCCTTTTGGGGACTTTCTGAGAAGCAAAGTCAATGGGGGAAATTAGACTTCCCTGATCCTCCGTGTTACTAACATAATGATGGCAGAGATTCACTTAACGCGGTGGCAAGAAAGGTCGTAAAACAGGGGCAAAACTCACTGAAACAAATGTCTCACGTAACCATGGGAATTTTGGACTCCCTTGAGGTCGTAAGTCGAGGACTACCTGTATATTTGATATGTGTTCTGACCAGTGGTGGGTTGGAAATATTTTTACTACTGGTTTTGGCGTGCACGCAACGCTTCTGCGCATGTGCAGAAGCGTCCGGGCGGGTGGGCGGGGCCTCCTGCTACCACTACTAAGGTTCGGCTGAACCAGGATCAACCCACCACTGGTTCTGACCTAGGCGTCCTTAGCACCACGAAGCCGAGTCCTCATCCTGATAAACCCCTTTTATTTAATTTACAGTGAATTCCTCTCCAGCAAAGTTTTTTCCTCTCCCACAGTCTTTCAAGATAGGTCACAATTACAACCTTTATCAGGCTTGGAGAGTGGCCAGGTCGAGATCTTTCAGATGCAAGAATGCAGGAATGAACTAATGGTCTCCTGCAAACTCCATTCCGCTTTCGCTCCTCTTTTATCTCCGCTGGGAGGGGCCATTCATCGTCCACCTGTGGCCTTACTCCTGAGACGGCCCTTGTTCCTTAGCTGCTCCCTTCTCCTGGCAGCTCTGCGCATGCACATACACAGGAACAGGCTCCAGCTGTTCTTCTGCCTCACTGATGTCCAACTCCGAAGGCAGCTGACAACTGTCGGATGGCCCTGGCCCCCTCTCTGCCTCCGACACAGAGCCCTCATCCGAGCCTTCCTCAGACTCCAGGACTGGCCCATCTTCCTCCCCAACCTCCTCACTGTCCGAATCTTCTGCCAGCTCCACTGGATGCTGACAATATGCAACCGTTCTATACTTACTTGATCTTGAATCCCTACAAAAAATTCAATCAGTAAGAGAGCCACTACAGGGCCAGTGTTATCAATGAAAGCTGCTGAGACCAATTTTGGGGAGGGTTTTTGGCCTCTGCCACCTCCAGCCCATCTGCCATTGGCTTAGATTTACAGGATTTTGCGGAATTACACCCTGGCGAAACACATTGAGCATTCTAATAGTTCATGCATTTGGAGTATTCCAATATGCAACCTTTTACCGAGCGATTTGATTTAAACCTGGCTCTTCAGCTCTCCCATCAGCTGATGAAACATTAAATCGTATTAAGTTCCCCTCAAATGGATTTCAATCGAATCACAGTTTATTTTTCCACTCTCAGCCCATTTGGGCTTAATTTAATTTGGAGCCAACTCTTCTCTCCCGCTTTGCATTGTCGCTCCTACTATGAAGAAAACCTCATTTTCATCCTCTCGAGCTGACTTTGTACAATCTAGAAATAGAGCCACGTCACCGGAGATTTTCGATTCCTCCAGATCGATGACAGCTATCCATCACGCTCTGTTAATTGCCCCGATCTGCTTTTTGGACTTTGTTAAAACGGCCAAATGAGAATGTTAGATTCCTGATGGATTTTTCGCATTTTACTGCAGCAACACAAGCGTCCATTGCACGTATCCGTCCCAGGCGTCGTAGTTTGAGGACCCCGGATTTAGTACAATATAAAAAATGCAAATAATTTTTCTGCTGATCACCAAAATTTTCTCGCGGGCCACCAGTGGTCCACCAGTTGGACCACCAGTCCTTGGTTTAGACCACCACTGGTTTTCATCATAGAGGAAGTAATATTTTTGTGCTTAACTATGTTTAGACAATGTTTACATAAACCGTAACGTAATATGGGTTTGGATACTTAACAACTGTAGCAGAAGCCGTTGAAAGAAGGGACTTGCTCCAGGATCCCCAAGTGGTCCATCCTTTTCCTTTGGATACTGAATCCTACGAGAGAGAAAAAGTTACATTTGTTAAATATTGCTATTTAACAAATGGAAATGGAAGGAACAAATAATTAAAGTATATGCGGCATGAGGCAGGGATCCTATAAAATAAAATTGTGGCGTTCTTCAGCCAAGCTCTCAGAGTGCACCAAGGAGACCACAGTTCAGCCTTGAGCTACATATATGCTACTCAAATAGTAATAACTATTTTAAATTAGAAACATGCAGTTCACATTTTAAGCAAACCATCTTTCAAATCCCACAGAGTGCTCAATTGTAATGGCAACAGGTGAGACCTTTGGAAGACCTGAAAGTCAAGAAAATCAAGTTAGGAATAGATCATCATGGAGAAGAGCTATCTATGTGGACATTAGGAATCATCATCCCTCCATCCCTCCAACTAACCACTCACACACCCATCTATTCATCCATTGATCCACCCATCCATCCAACTGTCCATCCATCCAACTGTCCATCCATCCATCCAACTGTCCGTCCATCTGTCCATCCATCCATCCATCTATCCATCCATCCATCCATCCATCCAACTGTCCATCCATCCAACTGTCCGTCCATCCAACTGTCCGTCCATCCAACTGTCCGTCCATCCATCCAACTGTCTGTCCGTCTGTCCATCTATCCATCCATCCATCCATTCACCCACCCACCAACCATTAATCCATTCATCAATCCAACCATCCACCCATCCACCTACCTGTCCATCCATTCACCCACCTACCCACCCACCCATCCATTCACCCACCCTCCATCCATCCATCCATCCATCCACTCACCCACCCATTCATCCACCCACCCAACCAACCAACCAACCATTCATCCATTCACCCATTCATCCACCCAGCAACAATCCATCCAGTCATCCACCCACCCACCCAACCATCCATTTATCAAGTCATCCACCTACCTATCCATTCATTCACCCATTCACCATCCATCCATCCATCCTTCCTTCCATTCACCCACCCATTTATTTATCCACCCAACTGTCCAGTCATCAATCCATCCATCCATTCACCCACTCACTCACTCACCCATCCATCCATCCCACACAATATTTCCAACAATGTCATTTGTTGAGGACCCAGAATGATCAAAACCTTAAGACTTTACTCTTTTTTGTGTGTCTTTGCTTGTTTACTAGTTAGTCAATATCCTTACTCCCAGTATTGACTGGCCTAACATGAGCAGATGACTTCAGTGCTAGGTGAAAGAGGTTTTGATGAGAAAAGCTGCATTTTTTTGTGATTTCCTGCAGGAAGATTTGGAGTGGGGGAGTTGACCAAGCTAAGCAAATCCTGAAACTAAAATTGGCAACTTTACGTGAAGTCTTTTTCCCTCTCTACCATTATAAAGGGTTGAACTGGTGCTGTGGAGAAAAATGGAGGAGGGATATTATATCTAGTGACTTGACTTTTAAAGAAAAAGGAGGATAAAGATCCAGTCAATGAGTAAACAAATCTTATCTATCAACAGACCAAAGAATTCTACAGGCTACTTTTGAAAGGGAGATAGAGTTGTGGGCAGAAATTTTGGAAACTAGGCAGTGGAAGAAAGGAGAAATGAGAGAAATACCTAGATTGAATAGCCAAGAAGTAGATGCAGACAGAGGTAAAGATTAAGGGAGGAATATGGGAGGCAAGCCCCCCCAAAAAGAAGCATAGCAATTAAAGTACTAAAACAGGCAAGAGACAATGGATAGATGATTTTTTCTTCTTGTTGTTGTTTTGATTTGCTTTTCTTTTTCCCTCTCGTGTCTTTCTTTTTTAGGCAGGTGACATGATCAAAAGTTTGGTAGAATAGAAAGAAAAGGTCTTTTAATCAAAGGGTGACATGATTAAAAGTAAGAATAAGAGATAGAAATAAGAGAAAGGGGGAATATTAGCGTATACACTTTTACATAATAAAATAAAAGCAACAGCAAGAGAAAACATGGAGTAATTAAATAACGATAGACAATAATTTAATATAAATGTGTATTACTATTAGAAATATATAAGTTGGCTGCATGTAATAACTATGATGGATTCTACTAGTTCTATTTGTATTAGAATGTATGACACCCAGGTGTCACATTCTTCACACAATGATAGGTAAAAGTAAAGGTTCCCCTCACACATATCCCCTAGTCGTTCCCGACTCTAGGGGGCAGTGCTCATCTCCGTTTCAAAGCCAAAGAGCCAGCGCTGTCTGAAGACGTCTCCGTGATCATGTGGCCGGCATGACTCAACGCCAAAGGAGCATGGAACGCTGTTCCCTTCCCACCAAAGGTGGTTCCTATTTTTCTACTTGCATTTTTATGTGCTTTCGAACTGCTAGGTTGGCAGAAGCTGGGACAAGTCACGGGAGCTCACTCCGTTACGCAACGCTAGGGATTTTAACCACCGAACTGCCGACTTTTCTGATCAACAAGCTCAGTCTTAGGCACTAAACACCGAAGGCGCACAGAACGCTGTTACCTTCCCACCAAAGGTGGTTCCTATTTTTCTACTTGCATTTTTATGTGCTTTCGAATTGCTAGGTTGGCAGAAGCTGGGACAAGTCACGGGAGCTCACTCTGTTACGCGGCGCTAGGGATTCGAACCACCAAACTTCCGACCTTTCTGATTGATAAACTCAGCCTCTTAGCCACTGAGCCACCCACCACATCCCTCTTTCACACATTGATACATACATATAAAATAAAATAAAAACTTGGGGGGGGGGGGGAAACGCATAAAGGATTATGGCCAGATTATTTCTTACCAGATCATTTTCTTCATTCGGCCTTTCAGGTCCAACTTCTGGTTCAAGGCTTATAGAGTCACTGCACTCAGTCATACCGTCCTTAGCTGTTTCTCCACTGGACTCTTGTTCATTTGAAGGACTTTCCAAATTGAACGCCTGTTGCTCTTCGAAGTCCTTGTTGGCGCTTCCCGAAGCTTCCTTTTTATCAACTTGCGGTGATATCTGCATATCTGTCTTTTCCTCACGCACTACTTCCTTGGATGTCGAGATGCTTTGCTCAGATGGCAGCGCCTGTTCATTTCCCTCTTGGGTTAACGTCTCACCTCTGCTCTCTGACATTTTTTTGGGGTCCTACGAGAGGAGAAGAGTAGAGATAAGTTTCAAATCGGTTGGAGTAGGATTTCAAAGCAAAGGAAACTAGAAGATTTCGACATTTCTCTGTAAAATCCTAGAGCAGTGTTTCTCAACCTTGGCGACTTTAAGTCCTGTGGACTTCAACTCCCAGAATTCCCCAGCCAGCATAGCTGGCTGGGGAATTCTGGGAGTTGAAGTCCACAGGACTTAAAGTCGCCAAGGTTGAGAAACACTGTCCTAGAGAGAGAGAGAGAGAGAGCTTCAGCAATAATTTTGGCTCACGGCACAGATTTCAGAGCAGGACCTTCTCAGTGGTAGCACCCCCTTCATCTTCTCCCCAGGTTTAATAGCAATAAGTGTGAGAGGGAGCTTGGAGTCTGACAGGACAACCAGCTAAATATGCAGTATGCAGCGGCGCCAAAAAAGCCAATGTAATCCTAAATTGCATTAACAGAGGGATATAATCAAGATCAAGAGAGGTACTGATACCACTCTATAAAGCCTTAGTAAGAGCACACCTGGAATCCTGCATCTGGATTTGGTCACCACACTATAAAACAGATGTGGAGACTCTAGAAAGAGTGCAGAGAAGAGCAACCAGGATGATGAGGGGACTGGAGGCTAAAACATATGATGAACGGTTGCAGGAACTGGGCATGGCTGGTCTAGTGAAGAGAAGGACCAGGGGAGACAGGAGAGCATCTTCCAATATTTGAGGGGCAGCCACAGAGAGGAGGGGGTCAAGCTATTTTCCAAAGCACCCAATGGCCAGAGAAGGAACAATGGACGGAAACTGACCAAGGAGAGATTCAACCTAGAAATAAGGAGGAACTTTGTGACAGTGAGAACAATCAAGCCATGGAACAGAAGTTGCCTTCGGAAGTTGTGGGAGTTTCATCCCTGGAAGCTTTCAAGAAGGGACTGAATCACCATCTGTCAGACGTGGTATAGGGTCTCCTGCTTGGGTGAGGGGTTGGACTACATGGTCCCTTCCAAGTTTTCAACTCTGTTCATCTGAATCTGTAAGTGAGATTGGCCAACTGTCTTCTTGGAGAAAATACTTGCTAAATTGCCTGATGCTAACCGAGGTAAAGATACTTTAGGGCAAGATTATCCTTAAAATAATTCTATTTTTTTTTAATTATTCAAACTACATACACTGCTAACAAGAGACAAGAAACCTCAGCTCTATCTATTATATTTTCTACAAGGAAGAAGTCATCTCAATGCAATATATAATTAAATGTTGATATGTAAAGAAGGAGCCACCTCAACTTTGAGGAAAAACTCTTCCAGAGTGAGAAGAGACAGATTAATGGAAGGAAAGAGGAAGGGAAGGGAAGGAAGAAAAGAGGAAAGGAAAGGAAGGGAAGGGAAGAGGAAAGGAAGGGAAGGGAAGAGGAAAGGAAGGGAAGAGGAAGGGAAGGAAGAAAAGAGGAAAGGAAAGAGGAAGGGAAAGGAAAGGAAGGGAGGGAAAGAGGAAAGGAAAGGAAGGGAAGAGAAAGGGAAGGAAGAAAACCGGAAAGGAAAGAAAGGAAAGAGGAAAGGAAGGGAAAGGAAGGGAAGGAAGAAAACCGGAAAGGAAAGAAAGGAAAGAGGAAAGGAAGGGAAAGGAAGGGAAGGAAAAAAAGAGGAAGGGAAGGAAGAAAAGAGGAAAGAAAAGGAAAGGAAAAACCGGGGGAAGCTGCAGGTAGTCATTTTGCCCTCTTACCACCGCTGAGCTGCTGCCTGCCGGCGCGCCCTGCCTGCCTCCTGGACTCCCCTCCCGGCCACGTCGGCAGAAGCGAGCGAGCGAGGCTCGGGGCGGGCCGAGCGAAGGGCCGAGCTTGGGCTGTGCGGGGGCGGGCGGGCTGCCTTCTCGACGAGCGCCCGGAGGGAGAGGCAAAGCAGAAGAGGATCGCAGACCGGAGGGCGAGAGATGATTGGGAAGGAGGGGAAGGAGGGGAAACCCAATAATAGGAGGAAGAAGAAGAAGAAGAAGAAGAAGAAGAAGAAGAAGAAGAAGAAGAAGAAGAAGAAGAAGAAGAAGAAGAAGAAGAAGAAGAAGAAGAAGAAGAAGAAGAAGAAGAAGAAGAAGAAGAAAAAGAAGAAGAAGAAGAAGAAGAAGAAGAAGAAGAAGAAGAAGAAGAATATTCCCGCAGCAACTTTTCCAATTAGGCGGGGGAGCTAAGCAGGGCTGGATTCGGCTGGTAACTGGATGGGGTCCCAGCAGCAAAAGGCAGAGAGCTAGGCTAGAAGATGGAAGGCCAACTCTGGAAGAAGAAAGCAGCTCCATGTTGGGGCTGCCAAGAAAGCCCCTTTTGATCCGTGTTTCCCAACCTTGGCAGCTTGAAGAGGTCTGGACTTCAACTCCCAGAATTCCCCAGCCAGCAAATGCTGGCTGAATCCATCCCAATAGTTTTAGGACCCCTGATTTAGGGAAATATATAAAAAAAATCCAAATAATTTTTCTGCGGACTACCAATATTTTCTCACGGCCCACCAGTTGGTGACTGTTTGATGGTCATTCTGTCACCCAGCCAGTTGCTCAATCAATACAATACAATACAATAGCAGAGTTGGAAGGGACCTTGGAGGTCTTCTAGTCCAACCCCCTGCCTAGGCAGGAAACCTTGTACCGTTTCAGACAAATGGCTATCCAACATCTTCCTAAAGACTTCCAGTGTTGGGGCATTCACAACTTCTGGAGGCAACTTCTGTTCCACTGATTCATTGTTCTCACTGTCAGGAAATTTCTCCTCAGTTCTAAGTTGCTTCTCTTCTTGATTAGTTTCCACCCGTTGCTTCTTGTCCTGCCCTCAGGTGCTTTGGAGAATAGCTTGAATCCCTCTTCTTTGTGGCAACCCCTGAGATATTGGAAGACTGCGATCATGTCTCTCCTGGTCCTTCTTTTCATTAAACTAGACATCACCAGTTCCTGCAACCGTTCTTCATATGTTTTAGCTTCCAGTCCCCTAATCATCTTTGTTGCTCTTCTCTGCACTCTTTCTAGAGTCTCCACATCTGTTTTACATCGTGGTGACCAAAACTGAATCCAGTATTCCAAGTGTGGCCTTACTAAGGCCTTATAAAGTGGTATTAACCCTTCACGTGATCTTGATTCTCTCCTTCTGTTGATGCAGCCTAGAACTGTGTTGGCTTTTTTGGCAGCTGCTGCACACGGCTGGCTCCTATTTAAATGGTTGTCCACTAGGACTCCAAGATCCCTCTCACAGTTACTGCTATTGAGCCAGGTACCACTGTGCATTTGGTTTTTCTTGCCTAAATGTAGAACTTTACTCTTTTCACCATTGAATTTCATTTTATTAGCTAGTGCCCAATGTTCAAGTCTGTCCAGATCCTTTTGTATCTTGAGCCTCTCTTCTGGAGCGTTGGCTATTCCTGCCAGCTTGGTGTCATCTGCAAATTTGATGAGTTCCCCATTTATCCCCTTATTGAAGCTCACGCCGGCTGCTTCGGTGACTCCATCCAGCCACCTCCTTCTCTGCCATCCCCTTCTTCTTCTTTTGCCCTCCATTCTTCCCAGCATGAGGCTCTTCTCCAGGGAGTCCTTCCTTCTCATCAGGTGGCCAAAGTCTTTGAGTTTCCTCTTCAGGATCTGGCCTTCTAAAGAGCAGCCAAGGTTGATCTCCTCTAGGACTGACCGGTTGGATGGCGTTACAGTCCAAGGGACTCTCAGGAGTCTTCTCCAGCGCCAGAGTTCAAAGGCCTCCATTCTTTGGCGCTCAGCCTTCCTTATGGTCCAACTTTCACAGCCATCCATTGCAACTGGGAAAACCACAGCCTTGACTAGATGCACTTGTGTTGGCAGGGTGATGTCTCTGCTTTTTAGTCTGCTGTCTAGATTTGCCATCGCTTTCCTCCCCAGGAGCAAGCGTCTTTTAATCTCTTGGCTGCAGTCCCCATCTGCGGTGATCTTGGAGCCCAGGAAAATAAAATCTGTCACTACCTCCATTTCCCCCCCCATCAATTTGCCAGGAATTGAGAGGGCCGGATGCCAGGAACTTAGTTTTCTTAATGTTGAGTTTCAAGCCAACTTTTTCACTCTCTTCTTCACCCACATCAGGAGGCTCTTTAGTTCCTCTTCACTTTCTGCCATTAGAGTGGTCTCATCTGCAGATCTGAGGTTGTTGATATTTCTCCAGACAATATTTCTCTTTTTAATTTTTTTTTATTAAGCACACATTAAAACATTGGACACAGTGTTAACATCCTTGCAACCTCTTTGCCATACATACTAGAATATAAAATTAAATATTGTAACCATCATGGTTATTTACAATTGGTCTATTCAGTATTTACAAATATAAGAATATCATATTTCAATCCATGTTGCTTTGTTCTCGTCTTATACATTTTCAAGGTTGACTCAGCCTTCCATCCTTCCGAGATGGGTGAAATGAGGACCCAGACTGTGGGGACGATATGCTGACTCTGTAAACCGCTTAGAGAGGGCTGAAAGCCCTATGAAGCGGTATATAAGTCTAACTGCTATTGCTATTGCTATTTCACTGTTATGATTTCATACGTAATTCTAATCTCCATTCTATAAATCTTAATCATTGCTTATTTTGGAATCTTTCCTTTTTTGCTCCTACCGATAACATTTATCCCAGATAAATGTTTGTTTTTCAATTCCCATGAAATTTATCCATTTCCCATGAAATTTATCCATTTCAACACCAATCAGAATTTTTTCCTAATTTTGTCCTCTTCTTGTGGAATTTCCCTATTTTCCCAGATTTGGGCAAAGACCGTTCTTGCTTCCATAATAATATGTATTATTAAGTATATTACTCCCTTGTTATGTTTATCATTTATAATTCCCAAAAGAAATAGTTCTGGTTTGAATTCTAATTCCTCTTCGGTTATCTCTATCAGCCACCTTTGAATATTTTGCCAATATTCTTTTCTTTTTTTTGGCACGACTACCACATGTGGTAGTACGTGCCTGATTTATAATCCCATTTCTAACAGTTTGGCGCTAAATTTCTAAACATTTTGGCAATTCTTGCTGGGAGGTGGGATGGAGTGGGGGGAGATGCCACCTATAAAACATTTTAAAGACGTTTTCTTTACAAGGTATTGCCAATGTTATTTTTCTATTCCTTTCTCATAGTTCTTGCCATTTTTTTCCAGATATATATTGTAGCCAAAGTTTATCGCCCATTCTACCATTGTCTCCTCTTCACTTTGTGCCATTCCGAGTGAGATTCTGCCATATCTCAGATATGTGATACCACTGCATAGCTGAGGTGGTTGATATTTCTCCTGGCCATCTAAATTCCAACTTTTGACTCTTTCATCCCTTTCATTTCTTTTTTTTTTTAATTGAAAATTTTGAAAAAAAAAACTTTTACAAATGTTTACCTCCCTCCCCCTACCCTCCCCCTAAATAGCAATAGCAATAGCAGTTAGACTTATATACCGCTTCATAGGGCTTTCAGCCCTCTCTAAGCGGTTTACAGAGAGTCAGCATATTGCCCCCAACAATCCGGGTCCTCATTTCACCCACCTGGGAAAGATGGAAGGCTGAGTCAACCCTGAGCCGGTGAGATTTGAACAGCCGAACTGCAGAACTGCAGTCAGCTGAAGTAGCCTGCAGTGCTGCATTTAACCACTGCGCCACCTCGGCTCTAAACCCCCCAACCTCCCCCCCCCGACTTCCCAGAACCAATACAGGGTATAAATCTTTAACAAAGATATTCTAAAATAAACTTTAAAAAAAGTTAGTATCATCTTTCATTTGAGCTTTAACTCCTCTTTTGTTAGGCTAGCTCTAAACAGATTATATCATTCCTTGTTTCTTCAGTCATAAACTATCTGGAATTTCTTAGTCCCGTATTTATTTTGAGTATAGTCAATCCATCTTCTCCACTCCAGTTTATATCTCTCATTTGAGTGGTCCTTCAGATATGCTGATATTTTAGCCATCTCTGCTAAAATTTCTCCTGGCCATCTAAATTCCAACTTTTGACTCTTTCATCCCTTTCCTTTCTATCCCTTGCTCCATCGCTCTCGTTTATCTGTCGGCTTCTCATCTTTGGCTCTTCTCTCAAGTTATCTCAGGCCAGGTTTTGGGGGTGGGGGAGAGAAGGGACTTGTTCAACGAGCATCAAACAATTTAAAGTTTTTGGGGGAGGGCAGGGGGCGGGCCCCCTTTTCTGCTCCACCTTCCCTGGACGGCGCCTTGCGCTAGCTAAAGTGAGAGTTTCCCGTTTCCACTTTCACTTTTAGTCCTTCGGACTTTCCCCGAATCTCTCGCCCTGGCTGGGCTGCTGAGAGACGGGAAGGGTGCGGAAGCGAATGGGAGGGGAGGGGGCTCTTCCCGGCAAGGGGAAGGAGAAACGGGCAAACCTTCTTTCTGGTTCAGACAGCAGGGAAGTTGTCAAGCCGAGCGACACGCGTGTCCGCGCGTCTTCAGGCGTGTATCCAAAGATCCGGGCAGGTCCGTCTCTAACCTTCCAAGGTAGGTGATGAACGTGTGAAGCAGCCGGGGAGGGCAAGGGCGCGAGGAGGAGGAGGAGGTCCCGCCGTTGTTTCGGGGGTTGAATCCGCCGAAGGCGAACCTGTCCCGGAGTTGCGCGCTTCTCAAGCAGCGCAGAGCCATCGGGAGCGCATCTCCTGCGCTGCGAAGCGCTTCAAAAGAAAGAATCGGAATAGGAATAATCAGAGGTTTGGCCATCAAAACGTTCCCTTTGCTTTTGCTGATTTTCAGAGCATTTCTAATCCCTGCCTGGATTGTTTCAAGATGACTTCCTCTTTTGAAGCAGATGAGTCTTAAACAGAGAGACAGAGAGAGACAAAGAGACACGCAGAGAGTCAGAGAGAGAGAGACACACACACAGAGAGAGAGAGAGAGACAGAGAAAGAGAGAGACAGAGAGAGAGAGAAAGAGAGACACACACAGCGAGAGAAACAGAGAAAGAGAGAGAGACACAGAGAGAAAGAGAGACAGAGAAAGACAGAGAAACAGAGAGAGAGACAAACAGAGAGGGAGGGAGAAACAGAGAGAGAGAGACAAAGACACACACGCAGAGACAGAGAGAGAGAGAAACAGAGAGAGAGAGAAACACACAGAGAGAGAAATAGAAAAAGAAAAAGAGAGAAAGACAGAAAGACAGAGATACAGAGAGAGAGAGAAACAGAGAGAAACAGAGAGAGAGAGACAAACAGAGAGGGAGGGAGAAACAGAGAGAGAGAGAGAGAGACAGAGAAAGACACACACACACAGACAAACAGAGAGAAACACAGAGAGAGAGAAAGAGAGAGAGAAATAGAAAAAGAAAAAGAGAGAAAGACAGAAAGACAGAGATACAGAGAGAGAGAAACAGAGAGAAACAGAGAGAAACAGAGAGAAACAGAGAGAGAAAAACAGAGACAGAGAGAGACAAAGAGAGGGAGGGAGAAAGAGAGAGAGACAGAGAAAGACAGAGAAACAGAGGGAGGGAGAAACAGAGAGAGAGACAGAGAAAGACACACACACACAGACAAACAGAGAGAGAAACAGAGAGAGAGAGAAAGAGAGAGAAACAGAAAAAGAAAGACAGAAAGACAGAGATACAGAGAGAGAGAAACAGAGAGAAACAGAGAGAGAAAAACAGAGACAGAGAGACAAACAGAGAGGGAGGGAGAAAGAGAGAGAGAGAGACAGAGAAAGACAGACACACACACACATACAGACAGAGAAACAGAGAGATAGAGAAACAGAGAAAGAAAGAGAGAAACAGAGAGAGGGAGAAACACACAGAGAGAAACAGAGAGAGGGAGAAACACACAGAGAGAAACAGAGAGAGAAAGACAAACAGAGAGGGAGGGAGGAAGAAATCAGACAAAACTCACTTAAACACTGTCTCGCTTAGCAATGGAAAATTTGGGCTGAGTTGTGGTTATAAGCTGAGGACTACCAGAGCTATTTTGGACAAAATGTGCTATTGTATTTCAGGATTTTATTTTATTTAAAAAGAGAACTAGAGAAGGTGAAAGCTTTTTTAAGAACCAAAGAGAATTAGATTCTCTCCGCCTGACCGAAAAAAATAAACAAAGGGAAAAAAAGGGGGAGGGAATCGATCAAATTCCTTGGCAGAGTTTTGGGAATGAAAAACCAACAAATGGCCTTTAACACAGTGGTCACCAAACCGTGGTCCATGGACCACTGGGGGTCTGCGAGAATATTTTGGTGGTCCGCAGGAAAATTATTTGCATTTTTTATATTGCAGTAAATACTATTTATCTTTTTTAAAAACTTCATATTAGTGGTCCGCGGAATTTAAAATTAGGAATTTAGTGGTCCCTGAGATCCGAAAGTTTGGTGACCCCTGTTTTAACAGAATTTGGATATGTAGCAAAACTTTAAATAGAAATCAAAGACTTCTACGGCATTATGTTCTTTAAATGTGACAAGAAGATCTAGACGTATGTGATAAATATATGTCTGAAGATCTAGACGTATGTGCTGTGGGAAACAGATTTAGTCACTGAGATGTAAGACTATAAATGAGGCACAATGTGGAGGAAGTAGCTGCTATTACAACATCTTGTACGACCTCCGAGTAAGAAAGAAACTAGGAGAGTGAACATGTAAATGATATTATAAAAAGCTCAAAACACGAAGGAAATATTCTGTGCTGCTTAATTCCTTCCTCAAATTACCCGAATGAAACTGTCTTGTAAAATCACAGAGAGCTTTCCCATTACTTTAGAGAAGTTTGCAACAAATCGCGTTTTGTTTCTAGTATCTTAGGAGACCAAGTTAATCAATATTAACTTTTGTGATCATATACTATTAACAGACATTCCTGTTATTCTGTTAAGATTTCATCTGTATATATAAAATGTCTGTGTGTGTGTGTGCGTGCGTGTGTGTGTGTGTGTGTTCCAGCATAAATCTGGAACGCCTCAAGCAATTTCAACCACACTTGGTACACAGATGACTTACTCTCTGGAGAAAAAAATACTGTGGGGGTAAGGCACCCCTAACATCCCTCGGGGTGTGTATTCTGTTAAGATGCAGCCTGTTGTGCCTTTAAATGGCTTCTACTGTACTGCTGCAAAATGGCTTCTACTGTACAGCACAGTGGAGCTGCCATGGTAATACTGCACGAGGGGTAGTCCACGAGGGGGCTCCCTCTGGTAAGGGGAGAAAATCTAACATTTGGTCCGAACATTTTCCCACTATAAATAAATACTCGGGCTATCGACTAGTTTATTATAAATGATATTGAGCAATGAAATATTAAAGGCTGACATAATATTGCATTGTGAATTTTTTATTTTATTTTAACAGAACGATGTCCAGTTGAGAAGAAGGCCTATATCCGACTGTCCTATGGCTGGGAGGAAAATGTCAGCTACGAATAATTTTCTCTCTCTTGGTATATTTGTGATAACCTTATGGAATTTCACCCGCTCAGCTGCAGAAAGTGGATTTATAGCAAACTACTCAAAGAGTTCCTTGTTTGCTGTTCCCAATGATTTATCAACAAAAACCACAGTTCTGGACCTGTCCGATAACAGTATATATAAATTGGAAATCTCTCATTTCCGTTCCCTTCCCAGCTTGCGAGTGCTAATTCTGTCTCACAATTCTATCAGAGAATTGGATTTTGGGGTTTTTCGGCACAACAATGTCTTAGAGCACCTTGACGTATCTCACAATGCACTAAGGGATGTTTCCGGTTTTCCTGTTAAAAGTCTCAAGCATCTAGATCTCGCTTACAATGACTTTGCCGCCATGCCACTCTTCCCCAAAACGACAAAGCTGAACTACTTTGGAATTAGCGCGAGAAACCTTTCGAAGGACAACGCTCTTGTGCCTTTACAACTGGACACGCTGTTTCTGGACTTAGAAAATCTTGATGAATACAGGCCAGGAAGTTTTCTAGCGTTCGACGCAAAGACCGTTCGGATTGTGCTCCCTCGAAACGCAAAGCTTCGCATCCTCCCGGATCTGCGGCTCAACGGTACAGAAAGTTTAGAACTTTGTAAGATCCCCTTGGCGCAAGCGGGAGACTTAAGAACATTTCTGGCGAGGCTGGATGAAAAAAGCACATTGGTAAATCTAACCATCGTCGATACGAAATTCAGTTGGAGAGATCTCGTTGGCGCCTTTAATGGAGTGGGGAAATCCAGCATTAATCATTTAACCGTTTTATACCCAACCATTACTACATTCGACGCGGGCCTTTTTAAAAATGCCGCTCCCGCATTGAAAAGTTTAACCATCCAATATGTACTTCTTGACACGGCAACATTCAACCAAAGCATTGCGTACTCAACTTTTGCAAACTTGAACATTGACAGCTTTACTATTTCTGATTCTGGCATATTATATGTATATTGTCCTGAAACACCCAGTAGGTTTAAGTATTTAAGTTTTAAAAACAACACGTTGACTGACACTATGTTAAAAGGTTGCAAAAACTTAACTCTGCTGCAAACGCTCATTTTACAAAAAAATAGGCTCGAGGACCTTACCAAAGTCAGCTTCATGACAACGAGCATGACGTCTCTGAGTTATTTGGACGTAAGTCAGAATCAGTTGTACTACAAAGACGGGGAAAGCAAATGCGACTGGGGGGAACGCATAACTAAGCTGAACCTGTCATCCAATAAGTTAACAGACGCCGTCTTTAGGTGTTTACCGAACAAGATCCAAATGTTGGATTTACACAGTAATCAGATTTCAGCCGTGCCGAAAGACATCGTGGCCCTGACGGCTTTAAAGGAGTTAAATTTGGCTTCGAACAGACTCGGTGCCTTTCCTGGATGCGGCCATTTTGGAAACCTTCAGGTGCTTAACGTCGAAAATAATTTCGTCCTTGACCAGTTTTCTGAATTCTTCCACACCTGTCGGAATATCCGAAGGTTAAAAGGGGGACGGAATCCCTTTGGGTGCCATTGCGAATTAAGGCAGCTCATCAACCTTCAGAAACAAGAATCGGTGGCCTTAGTTGGCTGGCCTGAGGCTTATTGGTGTGAATATCCCAGCGACTTAAGGGGGACTCTCTTAAAAGACTTCCGCATTTCTGAACTTGAGTGCAACGTGGCTCTCTTGATTACCGTCGTTTTAGCAGTTGCTCTGTTCGTAATCGCTGTCGTCGCCTTCCTCTGCATCCGCTTCGACCTTCCTTGGTATTTCAAGATGATGTTTCGTTGGAGCCGGGTGAAACACCGGATCTGGAAGAATAAATCGGAAGAGATCCCCGAGAGCATCCAGTACCACGCCTTTGTCTCCTACAGCGAGCATGACGCCAACTGGGTCAAAACGGAGCTGATCCCCAACCTGGAGAAGGAAGAAGGGTCCTTAAGGATCTGCCAACACGAGAGGAATTTCATTCCGGGGAAAAGCATCGTGGAGAACATCATCGACTGCATTGAGAAAAGTTACAAGTCCATCTTCGTGCTGTCTCCCAATTTCGTGCAGAGCGAATGGTGCCACTACGAGCTGTATTTCGCTCACCACAAGTTATTCAGCGAAAACGCCGACGGTTTAATTCTGATTTTGTTGGAGTCCATACCGGCTTACATCATCCCTGCCAGGTACTACAAACTCAAAGCTCTAATGGCCAAGAGGACCTACTTGGAATGGCCAGAAGACAGAAGGAAGCATGCATTTTTCTGGACTAATCTTAGGGCAGCTCTTCAGGTTAAGTTGGCCAACCCTGAAGAAATGAAAGAGCTCTAGGGAAGAATGCCAACGGTCGAACACTTCGGTGTTCATCGGGTTTTTTTAATTATAGAAAAAATAGCTTTGGGTAGCGTAGTTACAAAAACCAAGTTCTCCTTTGGGCTGTGACTTAAAGAGAGGTAAGGAAAGGTGAAGGCTCCCCTCGCACATACGTGCTAGTCGTTCCCGACTCTAGGGGGCAGTGCTCATCTCCGTTTCAAAGCCGAAGAGCCAGCGCTGTCTGAAGACGTGGAAAGCTGTCCCCTTTCCACCAAAGGTGGTTCCTATTTTTCTGCTTGCTTTTGAACTGCTAGGTTGACAGAAGTTGGGACAAGTAACGGGAACTCACTCCGTTACGCGACGCCAGGGATTCGAACCGCCGAACTGCCTTTTCTGATCGACAAGCTCAGCATCTTAGCCATTGAGCCACCACGTCCTGAAGGGAGGAAGGATGTCTAACTCAACTTTATCCATACCGGTTTTATATTTGTAAAATATTAAATTAATAATTTCCCCCTTTCTAGTTCTTGCATTTCTGACATGAGATGACACAAGATCCATATCAGTTATGAAAATATCTAAGCACCATGGTATAAAGGAGACTAATGTCACCTGAATCCTGATGTATTGCGGCGTTGTCGCCACACTGGTGGGCTGCTCATGTGTCCTTGCCTAATCAAAAGGAAAACACCAGACGAAATTCCTTGGGATGAGCAAAAGCTTCGAATCATCACCGAAGGGCTCTTTTATTAGAAAAAGTTAGTTACAGCGTCATCAAAAAGGAGCGTATCAAAAGGCATATATAATCACACATGGCACAAGTAAACTAATGAAAAGTTCACAGCATTCTACAAATAAACCAATAGAAAATCACATCATGGCAAAGGGAGGGCAAAGGGGGAACAGAAGATTACAAGCTGCATGGCATTGGGAGGGGGAGAGAGGGAATAGAAAGTTATAGCACAGCATAGGGGGGAGAAAGGGCATGTGTGGGAGTAGCTGGCTCACATAGTTCTTGTTACATGAGGCTGCATAGTTAGGCCAGAAAGATGTTTCTGATGCGATGTTTTTGCATCCCTGTGTATGTGTGTTTCAGACAGCAGAAGCTGCCCTGCACGCAAACACCAGGAATGAATTCCAACAATGTATACATTTGAAGACCCCAGAAATCATTTTTGCATGAGGGGTCCTTGACACTCTCTGGGCTTGGTGGTTTTCTTACAGATGTTTCATGACCCAACTAGGTAACATCATCAGTGCTAGAAGGAGTTGGAGGAGGAAGAGGAGGAGCAGCAGCAGCAGCAGGAGGAGGAAAACTCTGGGGTCCTTGATGTTCTCTGAGCTTGTTACCTTGCAGACATTTCATAACCTGTTGTAGCCCGGCAGGAGCCGTTGGAGCTGCCGCCAGACTCCGACAGCGAGGGGTCTTATGAGTCGGCCCTGGAGGAGGTGGAGGACTCTGGACATGGTGCCGACTCCGAGCAGGGCGAGGAGAGACTGGTTAGCCACCAGGTGGCACCGGAGCCTTGGATCAGAGGGAGTGATCAGGAAAACACTTGTGAGTTGTTTCGGGATGCCTGACGTTGAAGGGCTACTCGGCGGCAAGAACAACTGCGTAATTATAGGAGATGATTACGCTCAGCTGATGCTTATTAAGATCCTCTCCTGATTATAAAAGAGACTGCTTGTGCCACGCCCTTTTGCAGAAGCCAACGTTCACGATTAGGAGAAGCCAACTTGGAGAAGTGGTGTGCTGTGAGAGTTTGTTTGCATTTGCTGCCTAGGTTCGTAGGACTTGCTGCCAGAGTGCTTATCTCTTTGTTTATTTTGGGCTTGCAGCCAACGAGAGTCTGGACTGATTAAAAGTATTCTTATTTACGTTTGTTTTTGGCTGTCGTTCCTGAATGGAGAAGGGGGGGGGGGTGTCAGAGCATAATCCAACTAGATAACATCATCAGTGCTAGAAGGGAGTGGGCCTTTTAACTTGGTCTTGTAGCACTGATGATGTTACCTAGTTTGGCAATGAAACGTCTACAGTATAATCACCAAGGTCAGTTTGCACCAAGATTGAACAGTTCAACCCTCAGCTACAAATATTCTCTTCCATCGGTATTCCTTTTGCGTGTGAAGATAAACATGCACATATAAACCAGGCAACTAATATTACAACATATTACAGGATTTGTATGCCTTGAAATTTCTCTACCCATTTTCAGCAGGGGGTGGGTTGCAGCGTGGCACGACAAAACCGCGCTCGTCAAAATCGCGGTGATAAAATCATGGCGCTAAAGCCGCGACGTCATCACCGCACGTCATCACCGCCGCGACAACAGCGCGGCTACAGAAGGGTGCTTTAAAACGGCGCCGCGGCAGAAAGCCGATTTCAATTAAGGTAAGGGTTAGGATTAGGTTTAGAGGTTTGTTTTAGGGTTAGGTTTAGGGTTAGGTTTAGGTTTAGGTTTAGGTTTAGGGTTGGGTTTAGGGTTAGGTTTAGCGTTAGGGTTAGGGTTAGGGTTAGGGTTAGGGTTAGGGTTAGGTTTAGGATACTGAGTGCTTGGGAATTTGCCCTCCGCGATTATGTCATCGCGGTAGGGTTGCGTTTTTCCTTAGGGTTAGGGTTAGGGTTAGGGTTAGGCGCGAATTAGTCTTCGCGCTTATGTCTCCGCGGATAAGGGCTTCGCGGATTTGTGGTGCAACCGGGTTGCAGCTGCTGCTACTGTCAGTTCACTCAGGGATGAGCCGCGCACGCATGGGCAGTAGTAAAAAAAAAATATGCTTCTGCTCTTGTAGAGCCAACTCGCCTGTTTTGCACACCTAAGACATGGCGCCATGCCACCTTCTGCTTTCTAAATTTTGCTTGTTGTCCCCCAAGTGTGAATTCAGTCACCAGCCTTTCCGTGCCCCCTCAAAAAAACTGATTGCCATTTAAGTTTTGTCACAGCAACTGGACTTATCTAAATAAGTTAAAATTTAACTTGCAGTTGCCATGACTCGATTCCAGGCAAATCTACTCGGAGGGCTGAGAACCTTCATTGATTCGTTGCACTATAGATTTTGAATTGATTGGTGTTGCTTCTCTCTTTATACAAAGGACAACAACAGCCTGGTTCCAATTGTCAAACAGAAAAGCAACCCTCATATATTCAGTCCTGTATCGATTCGTGGTTTTAAAATGTCTCCAGTTTCTACAGAGTAACCTGTTGTCTTGCCCCCGGCATTTTCATTTTCATAAATTTTATTAAAGTAAAAGTAAAGGTTCCCCTCGCACATGTGTACTAGTTGTTCCTGACTCTAGGGGGTGGTGCACATCTCCGTTTCAAAGCCGAAGAGCTAGCGCTGTCCAAGGACGTCTCCGTGGTCATGTGGCCGGTATGACTCAACGCCAAAGGCTGTTCCCTTCCCACCAAAGGTGGTTCCATTTTTCTACTTGCATTTTTAGCTACTTTCGAACTGCTAGGTTGGCAGAAGCTGGGACGAGTCACGGGAGCTCACTCTGTTACGCGGCGCTAGGGATTCGAACTGCTGAACTGCTGACCTTTCTGATCGACAAGATCAGTGTCTTAGACACTGAGCCACCATGTCCCTTATAAATGTCAAATAAATGACATATAAATATCTTCCCTCAAAAAGAAAAAGGATGAACAAAAATCAAGTGGTGTCATCTCTTTAGTACACCTTACTAAAGGTTTAAGCTCACGCCGACTGCTTCAGTGATTCCATCCAGCCCCCTCATTCTTTGTCATCCCCTTCTTCTTTTGCCCTCAATCTTTCCCAGCATTAGGCTCTTCTCCAGGGAGTTGAGCTACTCTACTCTACTCTACTCTACTCTACTCTACTCTACTCTACTCTACTCTACTCTACTCTACTCTACTCTACTCTACTTACTCTACTCACTCTACTCTCTCTACTCTACTTACTCTACTCTACTCTACTCACTCTACTCTTACTCTACTCTATACTACTCTACTCACTCTACTCAACTCTACTCACTCTACTCTACTTACTCTACTCACTCTACTCTACTTACTCTACTCACTCTACTCACTCTACTCTACTTACTCTACACTACACTACTCTACTCACTCTACTCTACTTACTCTACTCACTCTACTCTACTCTACTCTACTTACTCTACTCACTCTACTCTCTCTACTCTACTTACTCTACTCTACTCACTCTACTCTTACTCTACTCTACACTACACTACTCTACTCTACTCACTCTACTCTACTCTACTCACTCTACTCTACTTACTCTACTCTACTCACTCTACTCTACTTACTCTACACTACACTACTCTACTCACTCTACTCTACTTACTCTACTCTACTCTACTCACTCTACTCTACTCACTCTACTCACTCTACTCTTACTCTACTCACTCTACTCTTACTCTACTCACTCTACTCTACTCTATTCTACTCACTCTACTCTACTCTACTCTACTCTACTCTATTCTTTTGCATTCTTTCTTTAACGATTCTATTCCATGATTTCTTTAATATTAGTGTAACTCTCATCCTGCAGAGAATTGGCCATGGCAAATTATCATAGACCCTACTATCGGTGCTGTCTTTGCTTCCTTTTGCCAGTTGTTCTGTTTCTATTTCAGGTCTTTGCATTTAGTGATCTTCTCCGGATCCATCTCTTCTATTTTGCTTTCTCCAGGGATTGCCACTAGATTAATTTTGGTCTTTCTTATTGACAATTGTTACGTTATGTGGGAGGTGCTGGTTTCTTTGAATTCTGAAGTCCCATATAAGAAATAAAGCTTCTTTATTTTCTGTGTCTTTCTCTATTTTATAACCCACCAGTTCTTGCTTGCAGGCAAATGATATTGGTTGCAGATCTTCCAGTGTGCCATTGTTGCTACTTAGTCATGCTGTTGCGTGTAGTCTGTGCAATCTTCTTGCAGCAGCTATTATTATTTGGATTATCATTGTGATTTCCATTTTATTGGAACTTTCCTGGAACCATAAATTGCAGCGGGGAGGCATATACGGTATATATCCATACATTTTTTTTTAGGTTTAAATAAATTGGAACGTTAAAAATAGCACACTGCAGGAAGCGAATAGTATTTTTTCTATCATAGACACAGCACTGTTCATGCCAAGGTGGCGCAGTGGTTAAAATGCAGCACTGCATGCTACTGCTAGATCAGCAGTTCAGCGGTTCAAATCCCACCGGCTCAGGGTTGACTCAGCCTTCCATCCTTCCGAGGTGGGTAAAATGAGGACCCAGATTGTTGGGGGCAATATGCTGACTCTCTGTAAATCGCTTAGAGAGGGTTGAAAGCCCTATGAAGCGGTATAGAAGTCTACTGCTATTGCTATGTAAGTGTAAAATCTTCATGGAACATTGGCGACATCTAGTGGTGGTGTTAGGTATTCCTGAAAAATGAGAAATTTATGTTGTCTCTAGGAAAATAAACTACTATTAGTGGAAGGAATAAGAAGAAACACATTGGATTTACTCATATGGGGCATTTTTATGACAAAAAGCTGTGACTACAAAATGGTCCTGTTTGCAGGAGAAATAAGTCATAATCGGTCTATTCTACTGAAAGCATCAGATAAGCCTAGCTTACTCCTTGGGTAAGTATCTAAAGTACAAAGGACCACAAAATAGTCTTATCAAAGGATTAGGATCACAGATTGAGCTTAATTCAGAAAGATTTAGTGCCCCAGCCGGTGGTGCGATCCTGCCAGTTTAATAACTGGTTTGGTGATCGCATGCGCGCAGAGTTTTAACAAAACGTACCTTCCACGTTACATCTGGGGAGTAACACAGCTGGGGTGCGACATTCCACTCTGCCGCGTGAATCAGCTGAGAGGATATAGGTAAGTAAAGTGTAGGGATGGGTGAGCAGGCCAAACTGATTTTTTTTGGAGCGAACCGATTCGCTCCCAGCTGATCATCGGAGCTAACGGTTCGCCTAAACCGGTCCGAACCGGCTGAATCCCGGTAAGGGCCAAAGGTGTCAAACTCACGTTGTCATGGCGGTGTCGCCTGACATATCACGACTTTCCCCTCCTTTCACTAAATGGGGTGTGGGCGTGGCCAGCATGTGACACATCTGGCCCACAGGGTGGGAGTTTGACAGCCCTGTCTTAGCTCTGCCGAGAATCTAGTCAACTAATGGTCAGCATTAAATTAGCACGGGGAATTCAAGGTGGCTAGATTTAAATTTCAGGACAACGCAGAGACTCTAAACTAATGATGCATTTAATACTACCAGCTCTGCTTGCCCCCAAGGAGTCCTTGGTGTTCTAGGAGCTTGTTTTCTTGAGTTTATTACCTTGTTTGCTAATGAAATGTTTACAAGAAAACAGTCGAAGAGCACTAAGGATCCCAGAGTATTCCTCCTTCACTCCACAAAACCCCACTCCCTTCTAGCACTGATGATGTTACCTAGCTTGGTAATGAAACATCTGAAACAACTCAGATTCGGACAGTGAGGAGGTTGGGGAGGGACAAGGGCCAGTCCTGGAGTCTGAGGAAGCTCTGATGAGGGCTCTGTGTCAGAGGCAGAGAGGGGGCCAGGGCTGTCTGACAGTTATCAGCTGCCTTTGGAGTCAGACATCAGTGAGGCAGATGAACAGCTGGAGCATGTTCCCATTGTGCGCATGCGCAGAGTTGCCAGATGAAGGGAAGAGCTAAAGAACAGGGGTTGACTTGGGAGTAAGGCCACAGGTGGATGGTGAATGGCCCCTCCCAGAGGAGCGAAAGGGGAGTGGAGTTTGCAGGAGACAATTAGTTCACTTAATTGGTTCGTGACACGCTGAGACTCCTTAGCAAGTTTTGCAGATATCAGGACTGGCAGCTCTCCAAGCCAGATAAGGTCTGTGATCATAAATCCTCCCTTTGCTGGATGTGAATGTGTAGAATTCACAGTCAATTATTAAAAAGAGTTTTTTGTCAGGACAAGGAGTTTGCCTTGTGGTTTGGAGAAGCCTAGGTCAGAATAGTCGCAGCCTTGACACCCAGCACTGATGATGTTACCTAGTGTGGTAACGAAACATCAGCAAGAAAACAGCCAAGCTCAGAGAACACCACGGAACCAGTTGGTAGTTTGATTTCTTGGGAGGGTTTGCTTGCTATTCATCTGGATCGTAGATTGAATTAAATAGCAGAGAATAATTATAAGAACAAGGAACAGTCGTTGTGTGGAGGCGGAAGTGTCTTCGGTCTCCCACACATCAAAACAAACAGGTACAGGTGTGCTTCGTGGCAACAATTAGCACCTTCCAGTCACAACTGCATTTGCCAAAATCATACAACGCCTTCTTCGCGCTGCCTTGCAAGATTCTTCTGCTGGATAATGGCCACATCTGACATTTCCTGATTCGGCCAATTAGTTGTCCCAATTAATTGGGCCACGGGAAGAAAGGAGCAACACAATTGTTCTACCAAGTCTGTCTTGTACGGCAGAAGAATGATTTGGTGAACTGAGCAGAATCTGGTCACAGATATTTGGGAAGTCTAGTTTTGACAGGTTAAGGGAGTTGGCAGGGACCTTGTAGGCCATCTAGTTCAACCCCCCCCCCCCAAGCAGGAGACCCTACACCATTTCTGACAGATTTGCAGTCCAGTCTCTTCTTGAAAGCCTCCAGTGATGAAACTCCCACCATCTTCTGAAGGCAACGTTTGTTCCGTGGGTTGATTGCTCTCACTGCTGGAAAATTTCTCCTTATTTCCAGGTTGAATCTCTCCTTGATCAGTTTCCATCCGTTATTCCTTGTCTGGCCTTTGGAAAATAGCTTCACCTGAATCCTTTCTGTGGCAGCCCCTCAAATATTGGAAGATTGCTATCCTGTCTCCCTGGTCCTTCTCTTCACTAGACTAGACATACCCAGTTCCTGTAATCGTTCCTCGTATATTTTATTTTCCAGTCCCCTCAACATCCTGGTTGCTCTTCTCTGTACCTCTCAGAACTCTTAGGAGAAACTCTTCGCCAGGTGGGCAAAAGGGATGTGCACCTTCGCATGAGGAATTGGAATCCGCGAGCTGCGCTGGCTACCTGTTGATCTCCGGGTGCGCTTCAAGGTGCTACTTACCACCTATAAAGCCCTTCATGGTAGTGGATCTGGGTACTTGAGAGACCGCCTCCTGCCAATCACCTCCTCACGACCAATTAGATCACACAGATTAGGCCTCCTCCGAATTCCATCTGCCAGTCAGTGTCGACTGGCGACTACGCAGAGGACAGCCTTCTCGGTAGTAGCTCCGACCCTTTGGAACGATCTCCCTGTGGAGATCCGTACCCTCACCACCCTCCAGACCTTCCGCACAGCCCTTAAGATCTGGCTATCCCGTCAGGCCTGGGGTTAGATTGTAATCCATCCCCACCCGAATGATGAATGTTGTGTTTTATTTTTAATTATGTATTGTTTTATGTCTCACTGTTTGTATTCCCTTCCCCATGAATTGTAAGCCGCCCTGAGTCCCCCCAGGGAAAAGGGTGGCCTATAAATAAACTTTTCAATTCAATTCAATTTCAATTCAATTCAATTGGTGGTGGCAATTTACCTCCTTGCAGCAAACAGAGAAAATGGGGTTTGCAGAGGCTGCAATAGGCTATGGAAATCCCTGCAGCCTGAAACAGCTGATGATCAGGAGGCGCTTAAACTGAAAGTGAAACTGGCTGTTTGGTCCATGAGGCAAATAGCTGGGAGGCAGAGGCAGGTTTTTTTTCCCCTTGTGCTAATCAGGCTGTTTACTGCAAGGAGGTAAATCAATAATAGTGGTGGGTTCCGGCCCAGCGTCCTCCACATGAACACACGAAGTGTGCGTGCACATGCGCGCAATGCACGCATTCATCATACCTGCCAGCGACGCCTCCGCAAGCCTCCGTGATGTTCCAGCTGCTCAGCGGAGCATCGCGCAGGTGCTGTATGCACCCTGCGCATACATGGAAGCGCCAAAGGCTTTAAAGGATAGGTAAGGAGCTCGGGCGGGTGGGTGATCCCTCCGGAGCACCGTACCGGAACGGTATCTGGTGCTCCGGGCAGGCTCCGGTACGCCTGTACTGGGGCGTACTGCCTGCAACCCGCCACTGATCAATAACTATAAATTCCTATAGAATGTTCAAATTATTAGACTTATTTTTTAAAGACTGCTTTATTATTGTTCTAGACAGCTCGACAAAACTTAGCTTTTTAAAATAAATGCTTGATCTGAAGAGGCCCAGTGCTATGGTATCTTCTTTTAAATAGCAGAGAATAACGTATACTTCCAGAAAGCCACATCAATTTTAACAGCATCTGTACAAATATAGTTTGAAATGTAACACTACAAAGAGTGTATATTGTCTGTACGGTTAGCTGTTTGTTGCAAGGAGGCAAATTGCTGGGAAGCAGAAGCAGATTCCCCCCCCCCCCTTGTTTTCCTCCCCAAAAGCTGGGTGTATCTTATAATTTGGAGTGTCTTATACTCTGAAAAATACGGTACTTTCATCATTTTTTTCTTTTTAAAAAATACAAATTTGCAGAGAGTGTTATTTACAATCTGACATTTACTATATGTCTTGTTCAATTAAGACATTTTATACATTTTTGTATACTATAACATATAAGGACTGTACAGTACAAATTTATATTCACAGTTTGAGATGACAAAACATCATTACTGAATCCCCATCAGATTACCAAAAAAGAAGAAATTGTAAAGGAACATTAAAACATTCACATCTTTAGTGCGAAAGATTAGCAAAATTTTCAGTATCCGCAAATGATAGGAAGACATGCTAAAAACCTTTTATTTACCCAATTATTATCAGCTTATAAAATATATTACATTTTATATTTTGCTTTTTTAAAAATCTGCATAGTTTTATACAGGAAGTAGAATAAATGTAATATCCCTGCTACATTTGCAGGCGAAATCTGAAAAGATGATAAAAGCAGGACGATTATTTTGTCTGTGTAACATTTTAAAATATATAAATAGTTAAGAAAGTGCTAATATTTGAAAACATAATGGGAATTAGTATAGCCCTTTAACATGTGTAAAATACTTTTCCTGCAGTTCTGTTGGAAAATATATATACTTTACTAAATCGGAAGTCAAAATACAAGCAGGATGTGACAAGAAAAGGCATCCTATACAGTGCAATTGTACTAGTGGGCCAGGAGGCTGAGAAACGGATGTTTTAATATTTATTTTGTACTGGAGTCTCTGGATTAGCAACAAATTTCCCCCAGTCAGCAATCTCTCTTTTTCTTCTTGAAAACTTTCTATGTTATAACTATGCCTTCTTGCCTTAGTCAAACGCTGGAGTCGGACATCTATGCTGCCACCCGATTGTATTGCATAATTTATGAATCATAACAATCTTAGGAAATTAGGGAAATACATTGTATCTTATCATTCATAATCTATGATTGAGCACGTTGTATGTACACTAAGAGTTTATGCACTGGAGACAAATTCCTTGGCCAATCAAGAATATTCCAGTTCCAATTCCAATATACCCTTCGTCATATCTCAAAGATGCTTTTATTTGAAAGCCAACAAATGTCTCGCTTCTCATCCAAGAATCTTCTTCACTTCCGTCCCACGATAGTTAGAATTGAAGAAGCTTCTTGGATATGAAGCAAGACATCTTAAAAAGAAAAATCAGAAAGTCCACTTGCCTTTAAAATAAAGAGACCACTGGGATAACCATGACCTGGATGAATGAGACCCTCCTTAGAGATCGTTTGTTATAACTAATATGACATAAACGCGCAAGCGATTTTCTAGAATATTTCTTCTATTTGCCCATTGTAGTCTTCGGCTCTAATCTAAGAGTTTACAGCAGATGGATTTAGAAGGACTAGGGGTGACATGATAGCAGTCTTCCGATATCTCAGAGGTTGCCACAAAGAAGAGAGGGTCAAGCTATTCTCCAAAGCACGAAGGCAGGAACAAGAAGCAATGGGTGGAACCTAGAACTATGGAGAAATTTACTGACAGTGAGAATAATTAACCAGTGGAACAGCTTGCCTTCAGAAGTTGTGGAAGTTTTAAAGAAGAGATTGGACAACACTTTGTCTGAATTGGTACAGGGCAGAGGTGGTATTCAGTTGCTTCTGACCAATTGTAGAAATTTTGAGTAGTTCAGAGAACTGTCAATGGAAATTTTGAATAGTTTAGAGAACCGGTAGCAGAAATTTTAAGTCATTCAGAGAACCTGTAGCAGAAATTTTGAGTAGTTCAGAGAACTGTCAATGGAAATTTTGAATAGCTTAGAGAACCGGTAGCAGAAATTTTAAGTCATTCAGAGAACCTGTAGCAGAAATTTTGAGTAGTTTAGAGAACCGGTAGCAGAAATTTTGAGTAGTTCAGAGAACCGGTAGTGGAAATTTTGAGTAGTTTAGAGAACCAGTAGCAGAAACTTTGAGTAGTTCAGAGAACCGGTAGTGGAAATTTTGAGTAGCCCAGAGAACCTGTAGCAGAAATTTTGAGTAGTTTGGAGAACTGGCAGTGGAATTTTTGAGTAGTTCAGAGAACCGGTAGCGGAAATTTTGAGTAGTCTAGAGAACTGGCAATAGGAATTTTGAGTAGTTTAGAAAACTGGTAGCGGAAATTTTGAGAAGTTTAGAGAACTGGTAGCGGAAATTTTGAGAAGTTTAGAGAACAAATACCACCTCTGACTGCCCCTCCCCATCTATTCTTTGCCTCTCGAGTCCCAGCTGATCTGGAGGAAATGGGGATTTTGCAGTATCCTTCCCCTGCCACGCCCAACAAGCCAAGCCAAGTCATGGCACGCCCACCAAGCCACGCCCACAGAACCAGTAGTAAAAAAAATTGAATCCCAGCACTGGTATAGGGTTTCCTGCCTGAGCAGGGAGTTGGACCAGAACAGGGGTCCCCATTACTGTGGCCTATTCAGAATTGGGCATACGTCCCCCTCTCCGCCCCCAGCCAGGTCACCAAGCCACAAAGATTAGGGGGCGCTGAACTAGAAGCCCTCAAAGGTCCCTTCCGACTCTGTTATTCTGGGTCCAAATCTGATCAGCAGTCAAAATCTTGGGAATTACAGGTAGCCCTCAATTTATGATCACAACTGAGCCCCAAACGTACATTGCCAAGTGAAAAATTAGTTGTGAGTTTTGTCCCGTTTTACAACTTTCCTCGCCACATTTTGCAAAGTGAATCGCGGGAGTTGTTAAAATTAGTAACCCCGTCGTTAAGTGAATCCGGATTCCCCGTTGGACTTAGCTTGTCAGGTCGCAAAATGGCTCCTGAACTCTGCAACCGTCATAAATATGAGTGTGTTGTCAAGCACCCCGTGACCATGGGGACGCTGCGTGTGAAAAATGAAAAATGGTCATAATTGCTGTGGTTCAGTGCCATTGTAACTTCAAGTGGTCACTAAATGAACTATTGTAAGTCGAGGAGTACCTACACAGTATTCAGTTGGTAGTCTTCAACTTACAACAGTTTGTTTAATGACCGTTTGAAATTACCCCGGCACTGAAAGAAGTGACTTATGACTGTTTCTCACACTTACGACCATAGCAGCCTCCCCGCTAGTCATTTGATTTGCATTCATATGCATGGCAGCCGACTCACACTTATGACGATTGCAGTGTCCCGGGGTCATGTGACCCTCCTTTGCCACCCTCTGCCTGGCAAAGTCAATGGGGGAAGCCAGATTCACTTAACAACCAGGTTACTAACTGGACCACTGTTGTGATTCACTTAACAACTGTGGCAAGAACGATTGTAAAATGAAGCCAAACTCAACAACTGTCTCATTTAGCCACCTACATTTTGGGCTCAATCGTGGTTGTAGGTTGATTACTACCTGTAGTAGTTTATTTTCCTGCAGCCTAGCCAAATGTCAAATGGTGTAAATCTGTTTTTTTTAAAAAAATAAAATAAAAATCCTGGCACATATTTGGCCACATCAATACCAAGAATCTTTAACAGCATCAGACTCAAATTAATTAGTTGGTTATACAGATTAAAATTAGCATAGCAATTTGTACCCTCTCCTCTGTTTTTGCTCAGAATTAAGCAAAAAGGGGGGGGAAAATACTCTGATGTATTTAAAATAGGAAATTAAGACATTTTGAAGCTTTATTAGGAATTTAGAATTAAAGGTAGAAGGAGCAAATTTTTTCCTCTTCCATTGTAGGGTAAATATGGGATAGCCTCAATCCATTGCAGGGAGGTGTTTGGGGGAGGAAAAATAAAATAAAACGCTCTGTAGGCAATAAGTTTATGAAAAACTTCATAAACTTGTTTTTTTTTAAAAAGATATTGGTGAGCATCTGTTTTATGCAAAGGCACAACTTGGTAAATTATATCCATTTCAGCCCTCGGTGTATGCTATCAAAAGTTTTAAAAATCTTGATTATTTTTAGGCGGGTTGGAAGGTTCCGTTTGTCGTTCCGATTCTCTCCGCTCCGATGTCCCAGGCTCCAGTTCCTGATGCTGAAAAACTAATTTAATTTTCTCCTGCTTTTCTTCCCCTTTTCTCTTCTCAAAGGTAGTTTTATAAATGTCCGAAGGATCAATTGGGTTTGACAATACAGCGGGGAAAAAACACAAGAGATCTTTGCTCCATTTGGAACGACCGTTTCTAGATAGCCGTTAAACAGAGTGTGGCGATGGCCTAGAGGTGGCGCTCTTGCCTCACAATCAGGAGTCTGTGAGTTTGATCCTAGGTAGAGGAAGATATTTCTCTCTCTGGGTACAATGAGAATTTTACCTGCTGAACAAAACTCCGCATTGGCAACAGGAATGGCATCTGGCCAGTAAAATACTCTGCTAGCTCCATTCAGTTGCCCAGACTCCACCCCACAAGGGACTGTGGGATTATTAAAAGATAAGGATTTCTGGATAGCCACTAAACCAGAGTGCCAAATTAATAATTCTCTGTTCTCGATGAACGATCATCTGGATTTATGCAGTGCAGATATGGTAAGTCTTACTTTATATTCCAATAAACGTGCAATTCCCCCTCATAGAAACTGATATTAGAAAAGCGGCAATGAATGTGCCTTATTCAATGAACCTCAAAGAGACTAGTCCTCATGTACCCGTAGAGCACGGTTACCTTAAAGTTCGACACCGAATTGGAAACAGGCTACAAGCAGTCCTTGTCTTGCAACCGTTCGTTTTGTGACCGTTGGAAGTTACGATGGCACTGGGGGGGGGGAGTGTCTTCTGACCATTTTTCACCCCAAAAGGGAGGTTGTTAAGTGAATTTTGCCCCGTTTTATGACTTTTCTTGCCACATTTGTTAAGTGAATGACTGCAGTTCTTAAATTAGTGGCATAGTTGTTAAGTGAATCTGGCTTCCTTGTTGACTTTGCTTGTCAGAAGGGGATCATGTGACCCTGAGACGCTGCAACCATCATAAGTGTGAGTCGGTTGTCATGCATATGAATGCAAATCACATGACCCTGGGGAATGCTGCAACGGTCATAAGTGTGAAAAAATGGTCCTAAGTCAAGGCCATAGTAGCTTTGAATGGTCGTTAAGTGAGCTGTTGTAAGTTGAGGACTACTAGTACTGGCTACATTTGGGGCGTACATGTACATGCCCCCCCCCCGCCGGTGCCCCGTTTTGGGTCTGCACCAACTTGGAAGCCAGAAATGGGCGCGGGGGTGGGGCGCATACACGTTGCATTTGGGGGTTTCATGCGCGCACGCTTTGGGCACTTGGTACCCCAAAGGTTAGCCATCACTGACCTATAATCTATTTTTGTGAGCATCTTATTTCAGAAATATCAGAAATATAGGGATGGGGAAGAGGAGGTTAGGCCAGCTAATTTGGAATTTAAATAACCGTTGTTGTTTTTTTAAGGAACTGAAAGAGACTTAACTAAGGCGTGAGAGCAGCTCTGTACCAGAAACAATGGACATGGTCCAATCAATGTGTTCTATATTACACACCGGTTTAATGAGAGTTCGGTAATACAACTTTTAAAAAGTAAGAGAGGGAACAGGAGGAGGATGAAAAGTGCTAGAAAAAGTTTATACCAGAACAACTGATGCTAAATACAATTTATGGAACAAATACAACAAGCAATTTTGAGTAAGCCAAGTTGCCCCTGAGCCATTATGTACTCGAAATGTATGTGATTTTAGTTTATAAAGTGTTTAGTTTATATTCTGCAATCCCTTCCTCTCCTGCTCGTTCCTCTGGCTATTGTTGTTGTCTTCCTTTTTCCTTTTTCTCTTCTTCTACCTACGAGAGTCATAGTTCCCACGAATTTAACCATTGGCTGCAAAATGCTGGTGGATGATGGGGATTTTCCTTAATATAAATATACAAATCGCATCTCTGAAAATACGGAAGATTTATAGGATGAAACTCTCTCATCTTTCAATATATTTGTTTTTTTTTGGGGGGTGTAGAAAATTATCGATACTGAGAAGGTATTACAAAAATACTTGGCGAGGGCTTGTCTGCTGAAGTTTTCATACGAGCTGGTTGGAGGGAGTTCCAAGTTTTTCCTTTTTGTGATCATTGCGAGCCGAATCTACTGTATGCTCTCCGGAAGTGCTTCAATGACGCAAATCTTTTTCTCTGGGATCTTAGGAATCTGTAAAGGTCTCGGAAGGAAATCCGTTTCTAACAAAGGAAGAGCTGAAATTTATGTTGCTAGAACAGCGGCTTTTCTCAGCTAAGGCAGGTCGAGGTGTTTGCACAGGGGCAGGAGATGCCGAGGAGTGGAGAAAATTTCCATGCCTGCCACACTTCCCCAGCGAGGTAGATTTTTTTAAATCAATTTTATCAATGAGGGTCACACCACAAGAGAAGTACCACGGGTGTCCCATTCACACAGTTGCATGACAAAAACGGATCACTGCGCCCCACCGGAAGGTTTTGCTCAGTGAATCCACCAAGACACTTGATCCCAAGCAAAACAAAAGGACAACTTACACAACCCCCATGCACAAAAAAAAGGCAAATTCAACCAGGGTGTACGACATCTTCGTGGACGCCTGTTTTCTGCCGATCCCTGGAGATTTATTTATTTATTTTTCATTCATTCCCAAAGGTTGAGGATTTCATTTTCTGCATCCCAAATATATATATATATGTGCGTGTGTCTTCTGGAACATGCTTCTCTAACCAACCATATTCAAAAAAATAAATCCATTCATTGCATTGCTGGGCATAAAAAGGAGACATGCCTCCTTTTACGACAGGCACACAAAGTCTCTGGCAAGGATTAGCAAAACTGGATTTGGGGGTGGGGGAACCAGCAACTGTATCATCGATATATACTGGCTGATTAAATGGCAAAACTAATCAGCTTGATTATAAGATGTCTTAAGTCTGACGGAAAGATAATCTATCCGCTGGCAAACGAGGGGGGCGCTTAGCATCCCCAGGAAACGAACAAAACATAAAAATGTTCACATTCTTTCGGTCTGTCCGAATGGCAAGAATCGAGAAGGGCCAAGCAAACTTTTTTTTTTTTAACTGACCATCAAGAAAAGGAGATAAAAATCCAAAGATCCAGTCCAGCTGAATCGGAATTAAAATGCTGAGGTGAAGAAAAAAAAAAGGGTGGGGGGGAGAAAGAACCGGAAAAGGGCAGAAATAGTGAGACGTTCAGACGAGCATATGGCGTTTCCGGTGGAGGGCAAGATGGTCAGAACGAGAGAAACTGCGATCACAGTCCGGACACTGGAACGGTTTGACTCCGGTATGTTTCCGGAAGTGCCGCGTTAGTTCGTCCGATCGAGCAAATTTCCATGTGCAACCTTCCCAAGTGCATTTGTAAGGCTTTTCACCTATGGATATATATATTTTTTGTTTAAAAAAAAAAAGGAAAATGTTTTTTTAAGAAACACAAGCGAGATTATTTTTAAAGATACACAAAAAAAGCAATATTTTTTTCAGCGCCAGTAATTTCACTAAACGTCTCCCCCTATGGTCAGGCGCTACATCCATACACCTATGTACAAGAAACTTCTCAACCAGCTTAGCAGCTGCTAACAATACATTAAAGGACAGTGGAATTCAAGAAAGGTTGATTTAGCTCGCTTGTGACTACTTTGGGATTCTAGGTTGATACCTCTTTTAACTCCGCCCTCAACTTCTGCCACTTCTTCCCCTACATCAGTGGTGAAATGTAAAAGTTTTTGCCACCGGTTCTCTGGGCGTGGCATGGTGGTGGTGGTGGATCATGTGACTGGGTGGGCATGGCCAAAACTTTTGTTAATTTTTAAAGCATTTTTTTTACTACCTATTCGCCAAACCAGTAGTAAAAAATGCTTTAAGAACTGGGGAAAAAAGGTCCAGCTGATCCGCACCATCATGGGAAGCTTTTAAAATAAAAATTTTTAAAGCATTTTTTTCCTGCCAGTTTGGGCGAATAGGCAGGAAAAAATTGCTTTAAAAAGGGCGTTTGATGATTGCGTGGCTCACAGCTGATCCGCGCAATAGTCGGAAGCTTTTTCCCCCACTTTTTAAAGCATTTTTTCCCTGCCAGTTCAGGCAAATAGGCAGGAAAAAAATGCTTCAAAAAGCGGAAAAAAACTTCTGACGATCGTGCGGCTCACAGCTGAGCCGTGAGATACTCAAAAGCTTCTTTTTTTTTTTTTTTTTACTACCGGTTCGTAGAACCACCAACAATCGTCCTTACCGCTTCGGCCAAACCAGGCCGAACTGGGAGGATTTCACCCCTGCCCTACATCTTATTTTTTCAACAGATATTTTGATTCTGGGTGGAAACATTAGTAAAATAGGTCCTTTTCCATTCAAAATGTGCCACAAAAAGAGTACATTTTTGCTCTCTTGCCAGCTATGGGTATTTTCCACAGCCAATTCCGGATGAACTTGCTGTAACAGATTAAAAAGAAACAAAAAACACCCCTGTACTGCAAAGAATTTCAATGCGATTTCTCAAATTTAACTCCTGGATTGGTTCCAACAGGTTTTGAGAGCATTAATGATGCTTAGTACAAGAGTTTTAATTTTAATGAAGAGTTTAATTTGATTTCTGCCCAAATTTGGGAATCTTATGAGGAATAATATGCATATAATTCTGTGGAAGTTTTACCATACAGGTAGTCCTTGAGTTATCACCACAATTGAGCCCCAAATTTTTGTTGCTAAGTAAGACATTTGTCAAGTGAATTGTTGCCTCATTTTGCGAGGGGAAGCCAGATTTACTTAACAACCAGGTTACTAATGTACCAACTGCAATGTTTCACTTAACAACTGTGGCAAGAAAGGTGGTAAAATGGGGGGAAAACTCACTTAACAAATGTCTCACTTAGCAACATAAATTTTACTACCGGTATCACCAGTGGTGATGAGTCCTTGGGCCAATGATTATAGCCGAAGTTTGGGCCCAAATCCCAATATCCAAACTTTCTAAATTTGAGAAATGTCACAGAGACATTTCAAGTGGCTTTCAATGCTAATATTAAATGGAAAAAACTGGAAAGATGGAAAGGAGAAGAAAAATAATCCATAATTCTCTCCCCAAGAATCTTTTATTTGCTTTAAAAAGCACATCATAAAACTTTTAAATGCAATTCAGTGCTTTGGGGAAGGCGTTTACTGCCAATATAGTAGGGCGTGTTGGTGAATATTCCAATGAGTCACAGTTAGAAGGCCAAAAAAATAAGTTTAGCTGTCAGACAGAGAATCAAAATGTACAAAGGAGAAAATAAATATCAGCCTCTTGAATCTACTTGTGAGGGAATAAATCACGACCCGTGTTTTCCTGAAAACAAGATAGGGTCTTATTTTCTTTTGACCCACGAAATAAGCGCTTGGCCTTATTTTCAGGGAGGTCTTATTATTTTTGAGTTGCAGGAGGTGGCAAGCGTGGTCACCTCACGACTACTGCTGTGTTGCAATATTTCCAGGGAGGGCTTATTTCAGCGCATGCGCTCAAAAGCCTGATTGGGCTTATTATCCAGGGAGGTCTTATTTTTGGGGGAAACAGGGTAAACACAGTAAAAACCTGTTTCCAAACAAGCTTGCATAGGATACACAAGAAGTCCTCGACTTACGACTTCAAGTTACAACCGCAACAACAGCCCAACATTTCTGTTGCTAAGTGAGGCAGTTGCTAAGTGAATCATTGCATTTTGTTAAGTTAGTAGCACATTCGCTAAGTGAATCTAGATCCTGGGCACACGGCAACCGTCATAAAGGCGAGTCAGTTGCCAAGCATCTGAATTGTGGGGATACTGCAACGGTCGTCAGGTGTGAAAAAATGGTCCTGAGCCGCTTTTTGTCAGTGCCGTTCTAACTTCGAACGGTCGCTAAGCAAACCGTTGTACGTCGAGGTCTACCAGTATTAGGAGCAGGTTTTTTTTTAACCTTCATTAAGCTTTCCAGCCCACCCCGCCAGAAGAAAATTAACACTTTCTTCCTACCTGTGTGTGTCCTTCTATGGGCTTTTAAATGAGAGCTTTTAGTGTACACCTTGTTGCAGCCGTCGTAATCACACCTGTGTATCCGTCTCTTCCTTTGCGTGTCTGGCGATTCCACAGGTAGAGGCCTCTTCCCAGGCTGGACTATAACTGAAGGATGATTCCTGCGTTAAGTTGAATCATATGTTAAAACTACAACCTTTTTCAACTAAAATCGCCTTCTTCTTTTTAAATGGCCCACCCCAGAGTTCGCTTCTTCAATCCCCGTTTTTGTCTTCTGCCGGCGTCAATAACATTACACCCATGTGGAAAAAATTCAAGCCAAGCTTACTAAATGTCATGGACTTCTGCGGTAATAATTTTGGCCGACTTTCCTAATAAAGATTTGGTTTCTCTGGAATGAACAAGACATCTGCCCCTTTCCCTATTTCTCTCCCCCTCTCTTATTATCTATCTATCTATCTATCTATCTATCTATCTATCTATCTATCTATCTATCTATCTATCTATCTATCTATCTATCTATCTATCTATTTTCTTTAAAACAGTAGGATTTTGACTGAGTATTTTAAGCTGCAATCTTGTTTCCCAGGAAAGCAGAATTCAGAAATCATGGTCCTTCTATTTGGTTGACACATTTTTCTAAATATCTTAGCAAAGATTTTTTTTTTTAAAAAATTGATACGGATTCTCTCCCCTCTCCGATGCTATGAATGCTATCAACTTCCTTTGCTCCACCAACATAAACTCAACAGGTTTTATTCTTCATCTATTTCTTTTAGAGCCCAAATAAGAATTTCTGGTTTGGTGCAACCACAAAGATGCAAAGGACTTTCCTAAAAGTAGAACTAAGATTTATATTTACACAGAAATGCATTCTTTGTATTTCTAAAACAGTGCCCCAGAAATGACTTTTGGAACATTTCTTCTGAATACTACAATTCAGGTGAGATGCACAGTGTGATATATTTGAAGTTCACACAGACCACAGTTCTAGATATATACGTATGAAATTGGACCCTGCTAGGAAAGATAAGACGACGGCAAATGGATGAAAACCTGATTGCACTACTACAATTAACACAGAAGAGATTATATTTTATTCTGGCCAATGGTAAAAGAATAATCTCAGTTGAACAAATCAAATGACATTCCCCCTGAGTTTTAACAGTTGGAAGGGACCTTAGAGGTCTTCTAGTCCAACCCCCTGCACAAGCAGGAAACCCTATACCATTTCAGACACATGGGTGTCCAATCTCTTCTTAAAAACCTCCAGTGATGAAGCACCTATAACTTCAGGAGGCAAGTCGTTCCACTGATTAATTGTTCTGTCGGGAAATTTCTCTTTAGTTCCAGGTTGCTTCCCTTTTTGATTAGTTTCCATCCAGTTTCTTGTCCTGCCTTCAGGTGCTTTGAAGAATAGTTTGATTCCCTCTTCATTGTGGCAACCCCTGAGATATCAGAACACTGCTATCATGTCACCTCTAAGTCCTTCTCTTTATTATACTAGACATAGCCAATTCCTGCAACTGTTCTTCATATGTTTTAGCCTCCAGTCCCCTAATCATCTTTATTGCTGTTTGCTCAACATTTGAATCGCCTCATACCTATGCAAACGAGATTTGTGAATTAGGTTAAGTGTGCAGGGAGTCCAAAGTTGCTATAAAGGTAAGGGTTCCCCTTGCACATATGTGCTCATCGTTCCTGACTCTAGGGGACGATGCTCATCTCCATTTCGAAGGTGAAGAGCCAGCGCTGTCAAAGACGTCTCCGTGGTCATGTGGCCAGCATGACTAAATGCCGAAG
This sequence comes from Thamnophis sirtalis, assembly GCF_051295495.1. Lineage (NCBI taxonomy): Eukaryota > Metazoa > Chordata > Lepidosauria > Squamata > Natricidae > Thamnophis > Thamnophis sirtalis. The sequence continues at coordinate 69,165,814 of NW_028261390.1, read as the reverse complement.
GCACACGGAATGCTGTTGCCTTCCCCCCAAAGGTGGTTCCTGTTTTTCTACTTGCATTTTTTACATGATTTCAAAATGCCAGGTTGGCAGAAGCTGGGACAAGTCACGGGAGCTCACTCTGTTACGCGGCGCTAGGGATTCGAACTGCTGAACTGCGTCTTAGCCACTGAGCCTCAAAGGCTTTCATCTAGCTTTCAACCACAATTTACTCTTCCATTGGAGAGATTCAAAAACTTCTAAAACTACTTACTCTTGTAGCATGGGAGGGGACAATGAGGTCATCACAGGAGGAGACATTTGCTCCGGGTAGTAGTCGTTTCTTGGTGATTCCAAGCCTGGTTCTACCTTGATAGATTTCGTTAGTGCTGGCTTTTCGTAAGATTCGATGACGGATACTGTACGGGGGAAGAAGAGTCAGTGAATGGTAAATGAAGAGGAAAAAACTTGCATTTGGGGGGGGGGGAAGTTTCTGTCACTGCAATCTTGCTCTTAAAAATTTAAACTGCAAATACAAACATTTGAATTAATCTACATAACTGAATGACAATGCCGTTTTATAATATACCTTATAACCCAGCCCTTCGTTCTGGTTACTATAGAGAAATCTATAGTGGCTTCCATTCTATTGCTTTACTTTCTATAGGAACACCTATAGTGCTTAATAGAAAAATATCAATTATTCTATTAAGAATAATTGAATTAATCTACATAACTTCCATTCTATTGCTTTGCTTTGTGCTGACTGTCAGCAGCTCGATTCTCGCTTGGTTCAAGGTGGATTCAGCCTTCTGAAGTTGGTAAAATGAGGACCCAGATTGTTGGGGGCAATAGCTGACTCTGTAAACTGCTTAGCGGGTTTTAAAGCACTGTGACAAGGCATATAAATCTTTGCTATTTCTAGTGCTATAGCCTTTCCTTCCTTCCTTCCTTCCTTCCTTCCTTCCTTCCTTCCATCCATCCATCCATCCATCCATCCATCCATCCATCCATCCATCCATCCATGGTGTGCAGTGGTTAGAATGCAGCTTTGCAGGCTAATTCTGCTGTCAGCAGTTCGATTCTCATCAAGGTGAATTCAGCCTTCCATCCTTCTGAAGATGGTAAAATGAGGACCCAGATTTTTGGGGGCAAGAGGCTGACTCTGTAAAATGCTTAGAGAGGGCTTTAAAGCACTGTGAAGTGGTATATAAATCTAAGTGCTCTAGCTCTTCCTTCCTTCCCTTCCCCTTCCTTCCTTCCTTCCTTCCTTCCTTCCTTCCTTCCTTCCTTCCTTCCTTCCTTCCTTCCTTCCTCCCTCCCTCCCTTCTTTCCTTCCATCCATGGTGTGCAGTGGTTAGAATGCAGCATTGCAGGCTAATTCTGCTGACAGTCAGCCGTTCGATTCTCATCGGTTCAAGGTAAATTCAGCCTTTCGCCCTTCAAAGGTCCGTAAAATGAGGACCCAGATTGTTGGGGGTGATAGGCTGACTGTTAGAGAGATCTGTGAAACACGGTGAAGCGGTATGTAAGTCTAAGCCCTAGCGGTGTTGCCAAAATTTAAAGTAGAAGATGAACAGATTCCCAAAATAAAATTAAGAGAAGACAGTCCACAAAAGACCAAAACAAACCCAGAGGGGGGGATCCCGAGGACAGATGTTTACCTGGGACGCTGCTTGGGTTTTCCAACTCTTCGGAAAGAACGGTGGACACCATGATAGGCTGCTGAAGGTGCGGGGCGTACATGAAAGGGACGGGTTGAACGACAAGGGGCTGAATAACTGGAAGTATCCCAGGGCTCCTTAATCCGTGACGGGAAAGCGCCGCCATGACTGGGGGAATCGTCAAGGGCATCGTGAAGGGCTGCATTCCAGGCAGACCCAGTTTCTTCACGGGAGGGCTGGATGATGGAAGATTTAATAACCCAGGGGAAGCTCTCTGGGGCAGAGTCTGGAATTTGAAAGAGGAAGGAGAATGTCCAGCTGAAGGCGGCGAACTCCGCTTATTCATGGTCAGGTCCACGGGCTCCACCTGAACCCCACTGCACAGTCCCTCTGGAATCTGGTAGAACTTATTGGGCATCATGTCTGGGGTGGAATAGATGACGCTGTACTTGTTGGACTTCATGTGGTCCATGTACGTGGAGTTGAAGGACTACGGAAGAGAAGGAGGAGGAAAGGAATGAATGGAAACCAGTGGCGGAAAAGAGGAAGGAAAAAAAATGCATTGGAGAAGAGGAACTCCTTGCCACTTGTTTCTGTCATGCTCTAACTCGAGTTCCATTGGACTTAAAATTAAAGGAAATCCACTGTATATACAGAAACATTTTTGAAAACCAAATGACAAGTGACAATACTGCACAGACACAACACTTATTTCCACTCTAGTAAACGATTTCCTTATTTATTAGATTTTTATCCTGCCTTTCTTATTTTATTAGTAACTCAAGGCAATGGACATATCTAATACTCCTTCCTTCTCCTATTTTCCCCCTAAACAACAGCCTTGTGAGGTGAGTTGGACTGAGAGGCAGTGATTGGCTGAAAAATCACGCAGCTGGCTTTCATGCCTAAGGCAGGACTAGAACTCCCAGTTTCTTGGTGATTGGCCCAAAATCAAGCTTTGACGATTGGCCCAAAGTCACCACTTTGGGATTGGCCCAAAATCACCACTTTGGTGATTGGCCCAAAGTCAACTAGCCAGCTTTCATGTCTAAGGGAGGACTAGAACTCATACTCTCCTGGTGATTGGTCCCAATATTACCTAGCTGGCTTTCATTCGTAAAGTGGGACTAGAACTCCCAGTTTCCTCTTGATTGACCCAGTCGATAAGCCAGCCTTCCTGCCTAAGGCAGGACTAGAATTCCCAGTCTCCTGTTTCTAGGCTTGCAGCATCTTAATCTCTACACCAAATTGTAGCCGAGGTGGCGCAGTGGGTAGAGTGCAGTACTGCAGGCTACTTCAGCTGACTGTTATCTGCGGTTCGGCGGGTTCAAATCTCACCAGGCTCAAGGTTGACTCAGCCTTCCATCCTTCCGAGGTGGGTGAAATGAGGACCCAGACTGTTGGGGGCGATATGCTGACTCTGTAAACTGCTTAGAGAGGGCTGAAAGCCCTATGAAGCGGTATATAAGTCTAACTGCTATTGAAATTGGCTTCTATTCTTTCTCCTACCTATAGATGTTTTCCTTTTGTGGATGTCCCTTAATCCAAATATTATATTTCAAATCTACATCTCTGCAGAAGCAAATGTGTCTGAAAACAGGCAACACTTTTTGATACCTGCAGGAAGTTTTGATGTAAATGCAGTTCATTTATTATAAATGCTCAGAATGTGTATTTGGTCACCTCTGCCTTATTTTTAATCTTTCAGAACTGGAAAAAAAAAGTGGATAGCATTGCATACAGCCTTATTGCAATGTAATGAGAATAAATATTAATACTTATACTCTTTTTTAAATACTGACCACTGGAATTGGCTCCATTGCTTCTTGTTTGATAGGGACGGGGTCAAACATTAACATTTTCTTTCGAGATAAATACCTTGGATTCTAAAAAAAAAAAAGGGGGGGGGGAGAAAAGTACGACAGTTGTAATTTTTATTTTACATCATTTCAATATGGCATTAACAAAAGGCATTTCAATTGTGGATTACAGCAATCATCAAACCACTAAACATCAGACTTAAAGACATTTTCAAACACTCAAAAAAAGTTTTCTTCGGGGTTTCTGTATTTATGATGCTAAGATGTTAACATTTTAAACCCAAGATCCTTTAAAAAGCAGGATTACAACCAGGGGTGGGATTCAGCCAGTTTGGACCAGTATAGGCGAACCCGATGTTAATTTTAATCTGGTTCTCTGAACCAGTAGGTGGAAGGCCTGGTTGACCCCGCCCATCCCATCCCTCCCCCTCCCAGGAGTCTCCACGCAGCCCAATTTGGATGCGAGTTAAGCCCAGGGCCTGCGCAGAGGTTCTAGGAGGGCGAAAAATGGGCCTACCGGAAGTCTGAAAACGGGCCTGTTTCTGGCCTCTGGAGCCTGGGGAGGGCGAAAACACCACCCCTGCCATGGTGCAGGAGGCTGACTAGGCCACACCCCATATAACTGATCTCTTCCTTCCTCCCTCCCTCCGTGTGTGTGTGTTTGTGTGTGTCTGTCTGTCTGTCTCTGTGTGTCTCTTTCTCTCTCTCTCTCTCTTTCTGTCTCTCTGTCTCTGTCTCCGTCTCTCTGTCTCTCTTTGTCTCTGTCTGTCTGTCTGTCTGTCTGTCTCTCTCTCTCTCTCTCTCTCTCTCACACACACACACACTATCGTGAACTCTTTTGTGACCTGCTGCAATGCTAACTGGAAAGCAAAGCTTGGCCCCGTTTTTTTCCTGGTGGAGGCCTAACCCCAAGATCAAAGAGTTTTAAACAAATGGAAATAACCTCAGTCCCGTCATCTTGAAACCGACTTCCTGAATTATGAAAGGTGAAACCAAAGGTGGTTGTGATTTTGTTTGCAAAAAAGTCACAATTAGCTCTTCCAAAATGAGTGTAGCACGCACATTATCCAACGCCTCTCCAGCAGCCTTAATTTTTGCAGAACTTCAAATTATACAACTGTTGTCCATTACGTTGCACGGGGGAGTGCGCCCCGTACGACCTCAACTGAGCCCAAAACTTATGTTGTTTTTTTCTTCTAGTTTTTCGTTTTTTTGTATTTTAATAAATGTTTCAAATCAATGCTTAAACAATGTGGCACCTGGGTGTCATGCATTCTAATACAAAGAACACTAATAAAGTTAATCATAATTATTACATTCAATCAACCTATGCATTAATAATAATAATAATAATACACATTTATATTAAGTTGCAGTCTTTTATTGTTCAATCATTCCACATCTTCTCTCGTTATTACTTTCATTTTGTTATATAAAAACGTATACACTAATATTCCCTCTTCTCTTATTTCTATCACTTATTCCAGCTTTTAATCATGTCACCTTTTATTGAACAACTTTTTCTGATTTCTAATCATGACCCCTACCTTAAAAAAAAGTTTAGGTTGTTAAGTGAGGCATTTGTTAAGTGAGTGTTGCCCTGTTTGATGACCTTTCTGGCCTCAGGTGTCAGGAAGTCGCAAAGGGAGAATCATGTGACCCTTGGGTTCATAAGTATGCACCCTTTTCCAAGCATCCAAATTTTGAACATGTGATCGTAGGGATGCTGCAATGGTCGCAACTGCGAAAAACAGTGGAACGGTCACTAAATGAACTGTTGTTGCGAAGAACCAGTAATTTAAGCTCCAAACAAAAAAGATTTTTCCTGATTAGAAAAACCTAGTCAGAGTAAAATACTTTAAAATTCATATTTGCTGATTTAATAGCCAGTCACCGGTATGAGTTTTTGCCAAATTTTTAAGGCAAAAGAAGAGCCAATTTTATGCCCCCCCTCTTAGGGTGGAACAACATCAGGCTAGAAACTGGGAGGTTGTGGGTTCTAGTCCTGCTTCGGGCACGAAACATAATCACATTTCTCTCAACACCTTTTGAAGGAGGCGATGGAAAAAACTTTCTGAGTCAATCCAGAAAGTCTTTTGAGAATCAAGAGTTTTTTTTTTTTTAAAGGCAAAAGACTGAAGCTTTACCCCTCCTGCGTTTCCAAAACGCTCTTTCCCTCAATGGGTTTAAAAAAAAAAAAAAAAAAAAACATTTTTGTTTTATTTTATTTTATTTTTTGCAATCAGGAGCTATTGTCTTTTCAACCCCCCCAAAAAACAAACTGAGCGACAGTACGGACTCTGCAATGTTCTTTAAAGTCAAATCAGTAGGCCAAGTTCAAAGAGAACCCCCTCCCCCCCCACATCATGCCCAACATTTTAGACATGTAGAATTGTAGATAGCATTAATAAGAAATCAGATAACGAACTCTGCTCCCTTAAGAAAACAATCTTGCCTTGCCTTGTGTTAAAAAGAAAAAAAGAAAACTCCACCGGGTAGTTTTCCCCATCCCTTCCCTGCTGCTCCACCCTGTGGATCGAGGCCAAGGCTAATGCAACTTGTCCAAACAGGACACCGGTTGTGATAAGATTTCGCTCACGCCCTGCGCTAAGCGAAGAAACGAGGTTTTTGTATGCAAATAAGGCCAGGTATAAAAGGCAAGAAACAAGCACAATCTAAGGCGCAGGTCTGATAATCAGGAGAGAGCAAGTCGGGGATGGCAAAAATCAAATCTCTTTTTTTTCTGCTCTACACTTTCTCCTGCTGAAAGCGGGAGGATCACCAGATCCGGGGAAAGCAAGGCGAGAAAAGAGATTTTGTTTTATTTATTTGTATCGTATTTATAGGAGTCCTCAACTTACGACCACTGCTAAGCAGGACAATTGTTAAGTGAGTTGCACGCCCTGTTTTTACACAGTAAAATGCCTGAATTCCGATTACTTGACAGTGGGGATGCTGCAGTGGTCGTGAGAGTGAGGACCGGATACAAGTCCAGTCACTTTCGGTGAGATTGGGAGCTAATCAACTTGATAAATAAGTCACTTTCAATAGGAATAGAGCTGTAAGAGACCTTGGAGGTCTTCTAGTCAAGCCCCTGTTCAACGAGAAGACCCCATACCCGTGATGGCAAACCTATGGCACGAGGAGGCACACAAGCCATCGCCCAGCTCAGCTGCACCACGCATGCGCGTGCACCTCCCAACGGCCAGCTGATTTCTGGGTCTCTGCCATTCATGCAGGAGACATTTGTGCATATGTGGGGGCTGGGCACACACGCGCAGGGGGCAGGGGGAGTAGAGGGGGGGTACGACGTTCCCCCTGTGCTCCATTTTTGGTGCCAGGAGGCTTCATGGAGGGCCTCTGGAGCCCAGGGGAGGCAATTTTTGCCCTCCCGGAGGCTCGAAGAAAGACTCTGGAGCCTGGGGAGGGCAAACAACAAGATGCCCGGAAGTTCCGGAAGTCCGTAAACAGGCTCTGGAGGACCCTTCCCCTTCTGCTGTGATGTAGGAGGTTGAGTAGGCCATGCGGGTGTGTGTGTGTGTTGTGGGTGGATGCGTGGTGTGTGCGGGCGCATTGCATTGTAGGTGTGGGCATGCACGCACACACTATTGTGTGCACAGGGACAATTTTGGAGAAAAAGGTTAGCCGTACCTGTGCATTTGTTTTTTCTTGCCTAAATGTAGAACCTTAACTTTTTCCATTTTGTTAGATAGGGACCAGTGATCAGTCTTGCCAGGGTTCAGTCAAAGCCTGTTGTTAACCATCCAGACTGAAATCTTGATCACTCTTACTTGCTTCCCTCTACAGATCCCATATGTTTCTGTAAACACATTTTCCTTAATTCCCACTTCCTTGTGAGAAAGGAAGGAAGAAGGAACTCATTCCAAAGGCGCTGTGAAATTCTCATATTTATTCCTCTCAAACTTCCTAAAGTTTGGAAGACAGGCTGCCATCAAAAGAAAAAAATTTACATTTCCTTCAGTAGTCCAGCAAAAATAATAATAATAATAATTCTAACCAAGTTCCCTCAGTTAATCGAAGTATTTTTTAAGTGCTTTGGCACTAATATTTAAATAGAGCCGAAAACAGAAGCAAAGGACACGTTTGTGCAACTTAAAAGAAAATAGTTTTGAAAACATGCTACTAAAATTAAAACAAAATCAGTTGCTTTTTGCCAACAAGTCAAATATCAAAAATATAACTATGCCTTTTCTAAAAGTCTAAGATAATTCTATTGTTCGCCCATTAAAAAATCCAATCATATTTATCTGGAGAGAGAGAAAATTGCTAGAGAAATACAATAGAAATACAATAATGATTTAAGTGAAGGAACTGAATACACCTTCAGATAAAGCTTTGATCACACTGTTCATTTTACAGTATTTATATAGCTTGTTATCTTGTAGTGGTACACTTATTTTCCCACAATTTGTTCTGTTTTTGCTTTGTTTTAAGGGGGGAAAACCCCCCTAGTTTTGAAAGGAAAAAAGTATGTCCAAGCTGAAAAACGCATTTTTATTCATTGCTGAAGTTCAAGACCCTGGTTTCTCTTTAACCTTTTTCTAGGATGCAATTGCAGCTTAAAATTCTGAAAATTCTGCCTAAAAATTCAAACTTTTTGAGATTCTGTGTCAAACCTAATGGAATCATTGCAACAACAAACTGTATTAAAAACCATAGATTGACTTATTTTAAACTATTACCACCCTGAGCAAACAATACAAGCTAACTAAAAAAATAATTAGTCCAAACACTAAGCTTTCTACTCTATTCATGTTTTATTTCGAAAGAACGAAAACATTCTTTAACCTGAGAAATTACAGAGTTAGGATTTGAGTCAAAATTCCTCAACAGATCTTGAACGCAGCCAAACAGATGAAACAAAGAATGCACTTGTTTGTGCATGCTATGCTTCCATTGTGTCTTTGTGATCTAATTAGATCCTTCCCATTTGCAGTACTAGTTTTTTTGAGAAGAAAAGATCTATTATCACAGAGCTCCCCAACCCCTCCCCGGGGCTGCAGCCCATGTCTCGGCCATGAGCTTGCGTGGAACCATCCCCTCTCCCACCCCTTCGCCGGTCCGCAAAGCCGAAAACATTGGGAAACTTTGCAGAAATTGATGAACAACACAATGCAGTTGACATTCGTATGTCAATCTCCCTTGCCTCATTCGAATGAAAACTGTTGTTGGAAGAAATGTCCATCTGGGTTCAGTTCCAAGCGGGAAGAAAGACACTGGGAAACATGGAGGCCGCTTGAAAAGATGGCTTAATGGTGGACAGGATCACATGGTTTGAGACACATGGGTGTATGGGAGAGAAAGAGATTTATACCCTCTGTTGGGCTTTGAATTTGAGTTTGTATTCTGCTTGGTTGTCAGACTCCCGTGGGGCCGTGCAGGGGCAACTCTGTAGACTGTCCTGAGTCTCAAGCTTGGTTGACTCTTGCTGGGTGATAATGTAATGGACGGGCTTTGGGATTCCTATTATGGTTCTGCCTGAAGGAGGTAGATCTTTGTTATGTAGATCTACCATACTACATAACTGGCTCAGGCCTTAATGGCTCATTGACAAAGGTTGAGTGGGTGTGAGTTTCTGCCTCCCTTTTAGGGGAAATATTCTGCCCTTTTAATATTTCCTAAAATGTTTCATTTTTCTAGGAGAGGGGTGGGTGCTAACTTCCTACACTGTTACAAATCATATAATTTCTGATTTAATGGACATTAAGAATTAACAGTGATTTCTTAATTGCAGAACCCGGGAGGCAGAGTTAAAAGGGGGATCAGCCCAGAATTCTTACGTAGCCACAAGCAGAGAAAATCCAACCGCTCTCAAACTCTACTGACCCTTCTCTAATTCTAATCAGATGTTGGCCATTAGTTGAGAAGATTCCTGGGCATAGCAATGTTTAGCAATAAATCAGTTTATTTGGACTTTCACATCTGGACCTGATCTTTGGTGCCAGATTTTGAACAAGATTCTTTTTTGGGGTTAGTTCTGCCACCTGTGATTTAGACCTCTGTCCTTCCTGACAGGTGAATATCTTGAGGGAGGTAAAGGAAACTGGTTCAGGAGCTGAACACATATGTGAGAGAGGAGGTGGCCTTGTCTGTTTTGAAGACAAAGCTGGGATGGTTTCTTCTCAAGAAGCCATTGCTCAGCTCAACAACAGTAGGTAAATATTTTCCTGTCTGCAATCTCCCCTTTTTAAGGGAAATTGTTGAAAAGGTGATAGATCTGCAAATGCAGAAGAATTTTAGTTACAACTGTTAGAAATTCTGCATATAGCCCAACAGAACAGACAGTGCACAATCCACATGTGGTTTTCTCCTTAACTGCCAGAAGGAAGCAGGAAATCTTATTCAGAGGGAACACTAGCTTATACCATAGATGCAACTGCAAACTTATAAACACTGCCATCTACTGATTGAAGAATATCTCTCTCTCTACTGAATATCACTAGTTGTATAAAATCCATGAAATTCCAACAGTAACTCTTAATGATTATGTGGTTAATACTGTCCCCCCGTTTTTCTCTTTTAACTTTCCTACTGAAAGATGGGGAAATAAGTCTCTTGGAGTCATTTTAGCCTAGCACAGTTTATAAATCAAGTTAGTAAGTAAGCAAACAAAAATCTTCCAAGTTAAAATGGCTAAGAGCTCCGGCCAGTTCTGAGAGACAAAGAATTCCTTATCAGAACAGAAAGTTATCTGACTTCCTGTCTTAAGCTTCAGCTTTCAGAGAGAAAAACAGCCAGGAAAGAGAACAAGATTTAAAAAGCAGACATTTAAAAGCAAATGAAGTACAGATAGTTCTCAACTTTCAACCGTTCCTTTAGTGGCCTAGTTCGGAGTTACGATGGCACTAAAAAAAAGTGACTTATGACCATTTTTCACACTTACAGCCTTTGCAGCAGCCGCGGGGTGGTGTGATCAAAATTCAGATGCATGGCAACGGGTTCTTACTTATGACTGCTGCTGTGTCCCAAGGTCATGTGATCCCCTTTTGACAAGCAGAACCAGATTCACTTAACGATTGTATTACTAACTTCAGTGGTTCACTTAACAACTCTGGCAAGAAAGGTCATAAAATGGGTCAAAATTCACTTAAATGTCTCACTGAACCACAGAAATTTTGGGCTCAATTGTGGTTTTAAGTTGAGGACTACCTGTTTATGGAATGGTATAGGGGTTCCCCCCCCCTTCAAAGCAGAGAAGAAAGAACTGCTTTAATCAATTAATTAAAAGATTTTGATTCAAAACAGATATTCAAACAAACAGAGGTGACGTATATTAGTAGTCGGGATTTATAGGCAAGGTGCATGGAGGGGTTTCGTTGCTGGAACATATGGAGAAATTTTCATGGGAATATGACAGTCTAGATCAGTGAAGGTGAACTTTTTCATCACCGAGTGCCCAAAGCTGAACACGTGTGCATGCGCCTGTGTGGAAGCACCAAGAGATCCGAAGACCAGCTGGCTGGTACATGCATGCCAGAAGGTTTTCCTTTGCTTTCATCCATAAGCAAGATAGGAAACCTCACACATCATGTATTTGTAAACAATAAAATTCATTCCAATTTCAAGCGGGGCTACTGGTGTTTTAGGAATACAGCAATCCTGGAGATATTGCTAACATTTAGCATTATGTTTGAGATGAGATATTTTGTCTATGGGGAGGAAAGCTATGGCAAATCTAGACAGCATACTATAAAGCAGAGACATCACCCTGCCAACTAAAGTGCATATAGTCAAGGCTATGGTTTTCCCAGTTGCAAGGCTGAGCCGCAAAGAATGGAGGCCTTTGGACTCTGGTGCTGGAGAAGACTCCTGCATTGAGTCCCTTGGACTGCAAGGCCATCCAACCGGTCAGTCGTAGAGGAGATCAACCCTAACTGCTCTTTAGAAGGTCAGATCCTGAAGAGGAAACTCAAATACTTTTGATGAGAAGGAAGGACTCCCTGGAGAAGAGCCTCATGCTGGGAACAATGGAGGACTGGATGGAGTCACCGAAACAATCAGTGTGAGTTTAACTCGACTCCGGAGGATGGTAGAGGACAGGAAGGCCTGGAGGAACGTTGTCCATGGGGTCACAATGGGTCGGACACCAATTCGCAACTAACAACAACATTTCATCTCTGGAATTCATATGAAATAGCTAGAAGGCTGAAGACAGACATGGTAGCCAATACTTTTGTTAAAATGAAAAATGGAAGAGAAATACCTCTGTATATAGTTAAGGTAAAAATAAACACTTTAGAGAAAGAAAGAAAAATGTTCCCAGCAGGTACTAATTCTCTTCTGCCTTCCCCTTTGGGAATGAAATCAAGCAAATGGAATATATTGGACTACACTGCAAAAAAATTTAAAAGCAAAAACTGGCTTATGCCCCCCCTCCCCCCCCACCACACAGATAAGTCTCTTTCCTGTTGTTAAAGCAATTTTTAGATGTGAAAATCTATGTTTTATGCAAGGTGGTTCTTGAACTGAAAAGAGCCGTCTCCATTAAACAAACGGGTATCCATGCCCTGCATGGCATACAAGTCTCTTAAACCCTTTGCATTGGGATATATAAACAGTCCTCGACTTATGACCACAACCGAGCCCAAAATTTATGTTGTGAAGTGAGACATTTGTTGAGTTTTGCCCCATTTTACGGCCTCCGTTAACCACAGTTGCTACATCTTTTGCACTTCTTCAGTTAGTAACCTGGTCGTTAAGAGAATCTTGATCCCCCCCTCATCGACTTTGTTTGTCAGAAGGTCACAATAGGGGACCACGTGACCCCAGGACGCTGCAACCGTCATAAATAGGAACCCAGTTGCCAAGTATCCCAATTTCGATCATTTGACCATGGAGATGCTGCCAAGAAGTGTGAAAAGCCATCATAAGTCAATTTTTTCGGTGCTGCGCTAACTTGAAACAGTCACTAAATATATATGTATGTAGTATTTGTGCTGATAAATAAATAAAGGGAGACTAGTATAGATCTATTTCAAGCTATTTAGCTCTCATCAGCTAGCCATACCCTTACTGGGATTTGAACCGATGAGAGCTAAATAGCTTGAAATAGATCTATACTAGTCTCCCTTTATTTATTTATCAGCACAAATACTACACAAATGTAACAAAGGCAACAGTAAAATATTGGGCTTTCTGTCTGGATGGTCTCTTGTGACGAGCCGATGGACAGAGAATGGAAGCAGTTAGCTTCCTCCCATAATTGGGGCATATCAGGGGTTGTGACACTATATATATATATATATCTTTTGTGTCTTTTCCTCTAAAGAATCAATAGTCTGAGTATTTAACCAGAGTACCTCAACCTTTCCACATTAGTGATTTTCTTGTTCAAAGTCTTACCAGCTCTTATCTTCCTAAGGCAAAGGTAAAGGTTCCCCATATGTACTAGTCATTCCTCACTCTAGGGGACGCTGCTCATCTCCGTTTCAAAGCCGAAGAGCCAGTGCTGTCCGTGGTTATGTGACCGGCATGACTCAACACCGAAGGCGCATGGAACGCTGTTACCTTCCCACCAAAAGTGGTCCCTATTTTTCTACTTGCATTTTTTACGTGCTTTCGAATTGCTAGGTTGGCAGAAGCTAGGATAAGTAACGGGAGCTCACTCTGTTATGTGGCACTAGGGATTCGAACCACGAACTGCCAACCTTTCTGATCAACAAGCTCAGCGTCTTCACCACTGAGCACTGTGCCCCTTCTTCCTCTTTTTTCTTCCTACTACAACACATTTATCTTTCCACCTGGGCTGAATGCACTGATTGGAGAGATTTTCACCCAAACATAATTTCTCTTCTCTCAGTCCCTAAGTATAAAACTGCAAGTCAGGTCAGATTAAGATCCATGGAAGTGAGCTTCCAAATGCCATTTTTCCTGTAGCAATGCAAAATAGAGTAAAGTGGCTGTCTTTCAACATCACAATCAATTATTAGTTTTGATAAGCATGATATAAGGCCTTGGTAAGGCCACACTTGGAAGACGGCATCCAGTTTTGGTTGCCACAATGTAAAAAAAGATGTGGAGACTCTAGAAAGAGCGCAGAGAAGAGCAACGAAGAGGATTAGGGGACTGGAGGATAAAACATATGAAGAACTGTTGCAGGAACTGGGTATGTCTAGTTTAATGAAAAGAAGGACTAGGGGAGACATGATAGCAGTGTTCCAATATCTCAGGGGTTGCCACAAAGAAGAGGGAGTCAAGCTATTCTCCAAGGCACCTGAGGGTAGGATAAGAAGCAATGGGTGGAAACTAATCAAGGAGAGAAGCAACTTAGAACTAAGGACACATTTCCTGAGAATTAGAACAATTAATCAGTGGAACAACTTGCCTCCAGAAGTTGTGAATGCTACAACACTGGAAGTTTTTAAGACAAGACTGGACAACCATTTATCTGAAATGGTACAGTATAGGGCTGTGATGGTGAACCTATGGTACACATGCCACAGGCGGCACACGGAACCATTTGTTCATGCGAGGCTCAAGCCTCCAAAGTGTGAAAAACCGGCCCTACGGGCAAACTGGAAATTCAAGAATGGTGGCTTCTGGTTTGTCCGTAGGGCTAATTTTCGCTGTCCGGAGCCTTCAGGGGCCTTCAGGAGGCTTCACTGAAGTCTCTGGAGGTCGAAAATCAGCCCTAAGGACAAATCGGAAATCACCATTCCTGAACTTCCGGCTTCCCTGTAGGTCCATTTTTTGCCCTCTGGAGGCTTCAGGGAAGCTCCGGGGGGGGCGGGGGGGCAGGGAAGCTGCTTTTGCCCTCCCCAGGCTCTTAAAAAGCTTTTGGAGCATGGGGAAGGTGAAAAAACAGCGGCAAACGCCGGTGTGTGTGTGTCTCTGATTGCACACACGCATGCTTGGGCATGCGCATGCATATCATTATGGGTGTGGCACGCCAGAGCACGACCCCCCCTGTGCTCCCCCCACTTTTGGCATGGCAGCCAAAAAAGGTTTGCCATCACTGGTATAGGGTTTCCTATGCCTGAGCAGTGGTTGGACTAGAAGACCTCTAAGGTCCCTTCCCAACTCTGTTATTCTGTTCTGTTCTAGCATTCAATAGCAATATAGCAATAGCAGTAGACTTATATACCGCTTCATAGGCCTTTCAGGCCTCTCTAAGCGGTTTACAGAGAGTCAGCATATTGCCCCCAACAATCTGGGTCCTCATTTTACCCACCTCGGAAGGATGGAAGGCTGAGTCAACCCTGAGCCGGTGAGATTTGAACCGCTGACCTGCTGATCTAGCAGTAGCCTGCAGTGCTGCATTTAACCACTGCGCCACCTTGGCTCTTTTTAGAGGAAATAATGTCCCAAGTCTGGGCTAATTAAATAGTAACTCCTCAAATGTAGGGACCTGAGAAGACCCAGCTATCTGTTGTGAGGTCAGTGGGATCATGTACATTATTATCATCGTAATTGTCCCAATGCAACCGATGGAAATCACAAAATTTGCATCATTTATGTGAGGATGTCATGGTAGACACGACATCATCATGCCTTCTAATGACCTTCCATGTATGGAGATCCATGGAAGACACATGAGAGATTTTACAACACGCCAAGCTGAGGTTCCCCTAACAAAATTCTCCAATGTTGGAACAGGATCCGGAAACATTAATATCCAATGTGGAAGTAGTCCTCAACTTATGACCACAATTGAGCCCAAAGGTTCTGCTGCCAAGTGAGACATTTGAATGAATCTTGCCCCATTTTACGGCCTCTCTTGCCACAGTTGTTAAGCGAATCACTGCAGTTGTTAAGTTAGTAACCCAGTTGTTAAGTGAATCTGGATTTCCTCGTTGAGTTGGCTGTTCAGAAGGTCGCAAAAGGGGTAATCACATGACCCTGGGACACTGCAACAGTCATAAGTACGAGTCAGCTGCCGAGCGTCTGAATTTTGATTGTGTGATCGTGGGGATTTTGCAAGAGTCGTAAGTGTGAAACAGCTACATCAACGGTCACTCAACGAACGGTTGTAAGTTGAGGATTATCTAGATTCACATTTTAGGATAATACAACTTTAGCACAACTGAATATTAGACAGCGATCGTTCAATAAGTAATACAAAATTACAGATTTGTGTTTCCTAGAATGATAAAGGTAAAAGTTCCCCTCGTAAATATGTTCCCGTCTCTAGGGGGCAGTGCTCATCTCTGTTTTGAAGCCAAAGAGCCAGCGCTGTCCAAAGACGTCTCCGTGGTCATGTGGCTGGTATGACTAAATGCTGAAGGCGCACAGAACACTGTTACCTTCCCACCAAAGGTGGTTCCTATTTTTCTACTTGCATTTTTACGTGCTTTCGAACTGCTAGGTTGGCAGAAGCTGGGACAAGTCACAGGAGCTCACTCCGTTACACGGCACTAGGGATTCAAACCACAGAACTGCCGACCTTTCTGATCGACAAGCTCAGCGTCTTAGCCACTGAGCCACTGCGTCCCACCTAGAACAATAATCGTTCATATTAACCCATCCCTTTAATTTAGAGATACACATTTCAAGCTAATGAAAATAGACCACGGCAGAAAATGCCAGGAGCAGAGGCCTCCAAGGGAGCAGGGGGAGGTCAAAACAACAACAACAACGACACAAGATGACAGCTGCAACAACTGTGCCACCGAAGCCCGGCCTTCTTTTACGTGGGTTGTATGCATGCATCACACTTACAAAAGAAGGTTTAATTACAAAGGACAGGACTCCGATCCCTCCTCCTAGCTTCCTTGTAGCCAATTTCATCCTTCCACCACAATTTCATTTTATAACCAGACACAATCAAAGTTCATCAGATAACTCTGGCTGAAAAGACAGCTTCCAATCCTAGCAACTTCATGAATTCCCTATTTATGTCAACGGTGGATATCGCAAAGCTCGATACAGAAGAAGGGTTTCGAGTGGCAGTGTTCTGGTCTGCCAGCAGCCTGCGGAGCTGGTCGCAGAGTCCAACAGTGAGGAGGTTGGGGAGCAACATGGGCCAATCCTGGGGTCTGGGGAAGGCTTGGACGAGGGCTCTGCGTCGGAGGCAGAGATGGGACCAAGGCCATCTGGTAGTTATGTGCTGCCTTTGGAGTCTGACATCAGCAAGGCAGAAGAACAGCGGGAGCCTGTTCCCAGTGTGTGCATGTGCAGAGCTGCCAGAAGGCAAGAACAACTAAGAAAACAGGGTCGACTTGGGAGTAAGGCTTGGAGATGATTGGCCCCTCCCATAAGACATAAAAGAGGAGCGAACGGGAAGTGAACTTTTGCAGGAAGCAATTAGTTCATCTGGTCAGTTGACGCTTTGACAAGTTCTGTTTGACTCTGTGCTAAGTTTGGCCTTGCTCTGCATATGGCAACTTATTCTCTGGAGCATTCCCTGGGAGATAAGGTTGGTTTTTATCAGCATTCCCCTGAAAGACGGTGGCAACTCGAGCAGACATCTGTCGGAATCTTCACAGACTCTTTGTGAAGCCTTGAGGGCTGTGGATGACCATCATTCACAGCTGTATAAATAAAAGAGCGGTTTTTGCACCTAAGATTGTGATTTATCCTCTCTCAGGAAGCCTAGGTCAGAACAAGCAGGTGCTTCACATTCATTCACGCCGACAGAGTCTCCTAAAGTCAGAAACTGAACAAAATTTCCTGCTCTTGATATGAGTAAGATGGGAAAATCCGAAAAGAGGCAATGTACCGATAATGAAAAAAACAAAGACGAAACAAGAGACAAGAAAGAAGATGATGAATTTTTTAAAAAAACGATGCACTGAACTCAGAATATTCCCCCCCCAAAGAGACTAGAATGCTTAAGCTATGAAGCCGCTTGTAATAAACATCCCTTTTTACAAGCCTTACTTATGACTAATCTTTGAATTTAAAATCCCCAGCAGTAGCTGTGTGTTTTGTTCCTATAACTGTTATGTTGGCTCTTCTTGGATCCTATAAACAATGGCTATTATAAACCCTATATAAGGGAAGTCTGGTCACGGATGAAAACTTCGCATAGAGAAGATTTATATTGATTCCTCCGAGAGTCCCTGCCAAATATCAAATTATGGACTCGAACCAACTACATCTTTGGAATGAAAACACTTCCGTGTTGGCTGCAGAGAATCTCTCTCTTCATAAAGCACTTCCTCTGACTAAGAGCATTAACGTTACAATAAAACACTGATTTACAGCTTAAATCCAACCAAGATGGTTAGCAGAAATACACCATCTTTTTATGATTCACCGGAACATAGCAGTGGAAAACACAGTCTGGCCACAATCGGAAGGCAAACGAGTATCGCAGAGATACCCAAATCTCTCGTTAAATTCAAATGTACTTAACTTTCATAAAATTCGCCTGCTTTACATACCTTTATGTAGTATCCATAATTTATCCCTTTGACAAAAGTTTATACAATACAGGTGACTCTCAGCTTATGACAGTTCACTTAGTGACCATTCAAAGAACCAACGGCACTGAAAAAGTGATTTATGACCTTTCCTCACCCTTACGGCCACGGCAGCATTCCCATGGTCACATGATTAAAATTCAAATGCTTGGCAATTGACAGCTGCAGGGTCCCGGGGCATGTGATCACCTTTTGCGACCAGATTCACTTAACAACCGTGTTGCTAATTTTTAACAACTGCAGTGATTCACTTAACAACTGTGTCAAGAAAGGTTGTAAACTGGGATAAAACTCACTTAACAAACCTCTCTCTCAGCAACAGAAATGTCGTAAGTTGAGGACTATCTGTATTTATGAAAATTGCCAGATATTTTTTTTCAAAGCAATTTTATTTGAAGGCGAAACCTAAATAGGATTTTGCCCTTTATGCTTGAATGGGATTCGTAATATAATCATTATCAATATTAATGGGAAGAATACATTCAATATCTTTTGGGCCAGTCTCTCCGCAACACGCATTCATTTGAATCACAGAAATGATAAATCTTTTTTTAAAATTAGCAACAGTTAATGAAAAACAAGAAATCTTCACATTCAGGTCCCCCTAAATGACAGAATCAACATTATCTCAAAAGAGAAGTGTCAGTGCAAAAGTGACAAGACAAATTTCAGAGTCATGAAAGAAATACATTTTATACTGGCACATGGAAAGTCCTCAACCTATAACCAGCCGCTTAGAGACCAAAATTACAACAGACGTCTGCGAAGGTATTTATCACCTGATTCTGAAATCTGATGGACAGTTGCTTATGTGATCACACTTATGACTATTTGCAGAGTCCCATGGTTTACAACAGCTTTGCTGATAACGGATACAAGTAGTCCTCATCTTATGACCATAATGGACCCTAAAATGTATGTCGCTAAGTGAGAAATTTGTTAAGCGAGCCTTGACCCATTGTACGATTTCTCTTGCCACATTTGTTAAGTTACTCACTGCAATTAAGTTAAGAATAGAATAGAATAGAATAGAATTCTTCATTGGCCAAGTGTGATTGGACACAAAGAAGTTGTCTTTGGTGCACATAAAAAGACAAGATACATTCGTCAAGAATCATAAGGTACAATACTTAATGATAGTCATAGGGTACAAATAAGCAATTAAGATCATACTAGGAAACAATCAAATCATAAGGGTACAAGCAACAAAGTTACAGTCCTGCAGTTATAAGTGGGAGGAGATGGGTGATAGGAACGATGAGAAGACTAATAGTAATAGTAATGTAGCCTTAGTGAATAGTTGGACAATACTGAGGGAATTATTTGTTTAGCAGAGTGATGGCATTCAGGGAAAAACTGTCCTTGTGTCTAGTTGTTCTGGTGTGCCCTATAGCGTCATTTTGAGGGTAGGAGTTGAAACAATTTATGTCCACGAGGTGAGGGGTCCGTATATATTTTCACAGCCCTCTTTTTGACCCGTGCAGTGTCCAGGTCCTCTATGGAAGGCAGATTGGCAGTAATTGTTTTTTATGCAGTTCTGATTATCCGTTGAAATCTGCCTCTGTCTTGTTGGGTTGCAGAGCCAAACCAGACAGTTATAGAGGTGCAGATGACAGACTCAATAATTCCTCTGTAGAAGAGAATCAGCAGCTCCGTGGGCACTTTGAGTTGGCACAGAAAGAACATCCTTTGTTGTGCTTTTATGATGACGTTTTTGATGTTAGGTGTCCATTTTAGGTCTTGAGATAACCATATAATAACATGGTTATTAAGTGGATCCGGCTTCTCCAATGACTTGGCTCGTCAGAAGGTCGCAGAAGAGGATCCCATTAAGACAGGAGACTGACGCAACCGTCATAAATACGAAGTCGGTGGCTAAGCATCTGAATTTGGATCACGTGACCCTGGGGATGTCATAACGATCGTGAGTGTGTGGGAAACGTTCGTAAATCACTTTTTTTCATGGGCATTGTAACTTGATCGGTCAGTAGACGTAAAAATCCAGGACGACCTGTCGTGAAATGTTATGAGAAAAAGGCTTTTTGCAACTTACTGCAGTCGTGCAAAAACAGCTGCCCCAATATTTTCAAGATCCTGTTTGTGTAAGAGGCAAAGTCCAACTAGGCTGGTCAACTGGACTTTCGATCTCACACGAAAGAGACCGAACAAATATGGTTTTCTACTCGTGTTTCAGGTGAGCTGGAATTGGCAAGCATTCCAAGTTTGGGAGAAGAAGACGCGATCTTGGTCAAGTCTACCTTCCTAGTCATCTGCTTGTCTTCAGTAGGCCAGGTTGAGAAAGATTGAGGAAAAGATTGTAGGGACTCCAGAAACGCTAGTTTATTGTTGAAAGGTAAATTAGCGCAATATTGACAGCAAGGATATGTTTCTGTCTGTCTCATCTTATACTAAAAATAAAATAAAAAATCAAGTAGGTATTATTTTCAGGAGTTGTTTTTTTTTTAAACTTTCTTTTTAAGTTGGCAATGTTATCTCCTTTTCCAATCACTCCTTAATTCCCTCCCTTGTTCCTTCTTTTCTCCATTATGCCTTTTTCCTTCCTTGCATCACTCCCTCCCTGCCTCCCTTGTTCCTTCTTTTCCTCATGTCTTCCTTCTTTCCATCCATCCCACCCTCTCATCCCTCCCTTCCTATTATTCCTTCCTTCCTTCTCTCCCTCCCACATTGTTTCTTCTTTTCCCCATTATGCCTTCCTTCCTCCCTCCCTCCCATCCCCCTCTCACCCTCTTGTCCCTCCCTTCCTATTCTTTCCATACCTCCCTTCCTCTTCCTTCCTTCCTCCCTCCCATCCCTCCCACCCTCTTGTCCCTCCCTTCCTATTTCTTCCCTCCCTCCCACCAGTTTCTTCTTTTTCCCATGCCTGCCTTCCTTCCTTCTTTCCTTCCTTCCATCCATCCCACCCATCCTCTTCCTTCCTCCCATTCCTCGCTCCCACCCTCGTCTCTCTCTCTCTCCCTTCCTATTCCTTCCTTCCTTCCTACCATTGTTTCTTCTTTTCCCCATTATGCCTGCCTGCCTGCCTGCCTGCCTGCCTGCCTGCCTGCCTGCCTTCCTTCCTCCCTCCCTCCCTTCCATCCCTCCCTCCCTTCCATCCATCCCTCCCTCCCTTTCCCCAAGATCAGCTATAGATACCTTGACTGCCTATCCCTTCTGCGAAACCCCGGCTTACAAACACAGATAGCAACAAGCTGCAACAAACCCCGTATGCTACCTAGTCTCTCTTGTACCATTCAGAAAAAGATATTTTGCTTCTTTTGAGGGTTACTTCCATGTTGTGTCATTCAGTTTTTGGACTACCATTATGTTTCACTGTGGTTCGATTAAACAAGTGAACTTAGGCTCAAAGTTCTCTTCGGCTAAACATTGCTTATTTACTTGCAATCTGCCAGTCAGGAGGACTCAAAATGCTGTTAAAAGTAACGTGAACTGCCCAAACTGTGGTTTAGCACAAGGTTTAGTCCAACCTTGGCAACTTTTAATACCTGTGGATTTCAACTCACAGAATTCCCCAGGCATTTTTTTTTTTAAGTATATCGTATAAATGGCCAGAAAAAAAATCCAGCTAACTGCACCACAAAGTTTTAACGGGGAAGTACGGCAATCCCCAAGCTTCAAATTAATTAGGCTAACAAACATGAGAAGTTGTGGGAGCTTCATCCCTGTAAGCTTTCAAGAAGAGCCTGGACTGCCATCGGTCAGATATGGTGTAGGGTAGGTCTCTTGCTTGGGCAGGGGGTTGGACTTGATGACCTTACAGGGTCCCTTACAACTCTTGTTAAATCTGAGGTCAATTTTGTACCCAGCTCTGATCACAGCTTCATGTGACTGAATGCAGCAAGCCGGAGACCTTGGCACGTGTGTGAATCAGTCCCTATTAGACTACACCCATAATCTGATCTGCCTTCAATTACATCCTTTAGCTATGATTCCCCAGGGATGTCATGGAAGTTTTACTTCTTTGTGGGTCAAAGAAACAACACAGCAGTGTGATCCAGTGGCCACACCTGCCATCTGGACTTTTCTCTTGCACATGTACACACCTTACAACCCGCTCAAATTCCTGTCAATATTAGACACCTGCTACTCCACGTAAACCTCTTACTCTGGACCGGGACAACACGATGTATAAAAGATATTACAGGTAGTTCTGAACTCACCACTGTCATTGAGCCCAAAATTTTGGTTACTAAGTGAGACCTTTGTTAAGTGAATTTTGTCCCATTTTGCGACCTTTCTGTCCATCATTGTTAATCGCGGCAGTTGTTAAGTTAGTAACATGGTCGTTAAATGAAACTGGTTTCCCCAGTGACTTGGCTTGTTGGAAAGTCGCAAAACGGGATCATGTGACCTCAGGATATTGCGACCGTCATAAAGGTGAGTCCACGGCTAAGCATCTGAATTTGGATCAAGTGACCACGGGGATGGTGTATGAAAAACGTTCCTAAATCACTTTTTTCAGTGATGTTGTAACATTGGATGGCCACTAAACTTAAAAATCCAGGACGATGTAATAGTAAAATATTATTACATCAAAGAAAAAAGTCAAAATAATGTAAGCCATTTATTTATCAAAAAGCTTTCGGCTGTTACTTGTCCAATAATGGAACAACGTCGTTTCCTTTTGAATGAGTTATTTTTTGATGTGGGGGGGAAAAAAAATCACAGAGAATTGCAACCTTTCCTTCAGTGCACAAATGCAGCAGCGTGGGCCTGTTCAATTTCCGCATGTTTTACTTTTTTTTGGAATTCGTACAAAACTAGGTGAGGAAATTAATATTTCAGTAGCAGGGGTTTACAGCTGACTGGGGATGTTGCCTCAGCCTGAAAATGTCTTCCTTGGTGTCGCTTGTTTATAAATAGTCATAGAGTCCGAGGAAGAAGTGGTGCCTGCAAAATGCATCTTCAGCTCATTTACTAGCAGCACCGAAAATAATAATGGAGATACTTCCAAGTTCTCACTCGGAACTTCCTCATCAGCACATTCTGCCCTCTTGCTCTCGTTGTGAATGTGTGGTGTTTCTCATCTGACCAGCCACGCTGTTTCAACAAGGAATGTGTTACTAAGCCCAGTACAATATTCTGTTATTAGGAAAAACGAGCTTTTTAAACCATCTCATCGGGCTGATGAACAGACAGGGCCCAGGGCAGAATCTGAACTGATCGAAATATTCCCTTCCTCATTCTGACACACCTTTGATTCCTCCCCCCACCCCAAATCCTGAATTCCAAAATCCAGTTTTCTTGTGTCATGAATATAGGGGCTGAAAGGAGGTGCCCCGATCCCTCTGAATTCTCTGTCAACGTTGATGACACTGGGAAACTTGCAAAGTGGAGGCCGACTGGACAGACAGACGGGCAGACAGAATAAACTTCCGTCTGTCTAGTCGGTCTCGTTGACCGATAAAAATACGAGCGATAACACAAAGAACAACCTCGAAGCCATTGCCTAAAGAACAAAAGCCATTAGCAGCTATTTGTGGGAGAAAGCTTACCCTAAAACTTTGTCAAACTTTTAGAGAAGTAGGTTTATCTTTTATTGTGGAACCGGTGGCTCGGTTAAAAGAAAATTTGAATAAAATTTTGGTGGTCGATGGCATCATCGACTCACGGGGAATGTTCCTGTAGAAATTACGCAGGCATGTCAACGAGAGAATGGTTTTCCTTTGGTTTCCCAAAATATATCACCACCTCTCCGCATTTTATATATATATATATATATATATATATATATATATATATATATATATATATATATATATATATATATATATATATATATATATATATATATATATATATATATATATATATATATATATATATATATATATACACATACATACATACATACATACATACATACATACATACATACATACATATATATATATATATATATATATGCACCACATCTACCCCTTTTCTCCCCCTCCTCTCAAACAAAAACAATCCAACCCAGAAAATAATCTCTACTCTAAATAAACAAGGTGGCAGCCTGTGCGCGAATGAAAAGGTTAAGACTGGCTCTTGGGTGGTGACATAACACAGGCGTTTTTTTTTAAGCAATCTGGAGTGTGCGGAGACATGATAATTCGCTGGGTGGAGCCTGAACTGTTGTTGGGGCAGTGACAAGAGGACAGGTCTGGGCTACTGATCTACCACAAAACAGCCTGAAACAGGAAAGAACACACATATGCTACTTGGAATGTGTGACGCAAAGCCCAGCCTTGAAACAAAGAACAGGAAACAGTGCTAGTGGCTCTCCCTCTCTCTCTGTCTCTGTCTCTGTTGGCTGGAAAGAAACAAAGAAAGAAAGAAAGAAAGAAAGGAAGGAAGGAAGGAAGGAAGGAAGGAAGGAAGGAAGGAAGGAAGGAAGGAAGGGCCAGAGAAACATCTAGGTGACCTTTCCTGACTCTCCCGCTCATGTCCTACAGAGAAGGGGGCAGGTGGCTTCCACCATGAACAAACCCACCACAAACACAGCCGTTGGGTCAATGAAGCTGAATCCAAACCACAGTCTCTATCTGGAGGGGACCGGGTGGACTATCTACAGGAGGCAACGCCACCCCAATAGATGGGCTTCTCCATTCCTGTACCGAGCTGCTCAAATATTTAAGAGACTCTTAATTTAAAAAAAAAAATCTAAAATAATGAACAAAGCCTTGATGATGCTGTCGGAATGCAGAGTTTGATTCCGGTTATGTTTACAAATGAAATAAACTAAAAAAAAAAAAAAAAATAGAGCATTATTTTAGGGCTAGCAGAGTTGGAAGGTACCTTGGAGGTCTTCTAGTCTAACCCCCGGCTCAAGCGGGGGACCCTATATCGTTTCAGAAAATGGCTGTCCTGTCTCTGCTTATCTTTATTACATCTATATGCAAATCTGTTCAATTCAAGAATCTCTGTTCACTGTGGATAATGCCACAATCAAAGTATATGGTATTATGGAATCAATAGGCAATGCCACCATCAGATCTTAGCTGCAAGATAACCACAGATTAGCACTGTCCACTTCTGGATATTTTCTGACTTCTCATCTGGTTTATAGATCTGGGATCTTATGGTGTATTCACCAGATATGATGATGCTTGTGGGGGAAATCAGCCAAAGGCAACTGAGTGCTGAAAATTTACATTTATATCTATATCCAAGGGATATGGATAGGTGGGGGAACACCAGAAACAAATCTTGAAACATTAAACTAAGCTTTCGCTCATCATGTAAATGAACTACAGGATTTAGTGATAGCTACACCCACAGTGATATGACGTATTCAACCATCTTCTCTCCCGTGTTCTAAGCTGGGTTTGAGAAATTCGTAAGCTTTGTTGGATTTTAATTCACTGAGGTTTGTGACTGAACAATAAACAACATTTCCTCCCAGTTTGTTTGCTGGAAACAAGCCACGACTCAAAATACAGGTAGTCATGGACTGCACAATTGAGGCCAAACTTTTCATTGTTAAGTGAAATATCCACTAAGGGAATTTGGCTCCATTTTACAGCCTTTCTCATCACTATTGTTAAGCAAACGACTGCAGTGGAGAAGTCTGGCTTCCCCCATTGTCAGAAGGTCGCCAAAGGGGATCATGTGACCCCAGAGATACAACCACAGTCGTAATTATGAACCAGTTGCCAAGCGTCTAAATTTTGATTCACTGGAAAAGTTCCAAGTGTGGAAAACGGTCATAAATCATTATTCCCCCCCTAATGCCGTCGTAACTTTGAATGGTCACTAAACAAAGAGTCGTAATCAAAGACTACACATCCTAGTTATGAATCCAGCTCTGTTCAAACAAAGCATAATAAGGGATTAACCACCGTTTAGGAACAAATACCATTTCTATATTCACTTGACGTTCCATACACTTCTGTCACAATAAACCATAGATCACCATGTCCAGGGTGGACACCGGAGCCCTTTTTAAAAAGTGGTCTCTCCACTCTGCATTGTTTCTACAAGGCTGATGTTTAACCATCACACACCCTTAAGCAGAACTGCACACAACTTTTCTTCGCTTTGTGTTAGCTTAACGTGACACCCGACGACTGGAGCAAAGTTTTCAATCCCCCAGTCTCCACCGCCATTGACTACCGATGGAGCCCACACTTTCTCAGCTACTTAGAAGTGGAAAACACCTTAGATTATGTGGCTGCAACTCTTAAAATTAATAATAATGACAAATGTTGGGCCCGAAGCAATCAAATACACAGTACACGTTTATTTGGAACACAGACAAAACGGGCTAAATGCAGCTTACCCCAAAGTAAATATATGCACAGCACTGTAACCTTTGATTAATGCGTTTGTCTCTTTTTTTTCCCAACGAAATATTCCAGTTTTTCCCCCTAACCCGTTGCCTTGTAGATTACACTACCCTTAAACTGAGCAACAGTGGCCCTAGTTATTATAACTTAGAAGGGAGGGAGGATCTGGGGCAGAATATCTAGACAGGAAAAGAAAATAGACTTTTCTTCACATAACAGGTCAGAGTGTAAGTTCTGACTACTTGTAAAAAAAGAAAGGCGTAAGATTTGAAGAATAAGCTTTCTTTCTTTATTAATCGCTCTTACTCTCCGAGTTTATTTCCATGTCAAGTTTCTTTATCAGTATAGCATTCAGGAAAAGCCAAAGTCAGAAGTCTGAACTTGCCACTTCACTTCGGCAAGCGCTTGGATGATTGTATATTTTGTGTATTGTGTGCTGCTTGTGGCACTAATGCTGTCAGGTGAAGCATCGGTGCCACACAAGCACACACAAAATATATAATTTCCTTGAGCCTAAATACAATAGTAACATTAGATTGATAGAACCTAGTTTTGATCAAGTGGTTAAGGATTGGTCAAGCATTTCAACAAGTTTTGAAAACTATCTTTATGATGACAGCAGATATTTACAAGTTAAAAAACGTGACTCAAGGTGCTAATGACTCCAATACAAGTTTCCATTTTCCCCAAAACTGGAGAAAAATGCACCTGGGCCCGGTGTAAACTATGACATTTACAGCTATGCAAAAAGAACTTAAATGACAACGAATGGCCAAATGATAACAATAATTTAAAAGAGTGAATTCTCTCTACCCCCCCCCCCCCCCCCCGCCAGCTTGACACAAATGCCTGTATCAAAAAGGGAGCACATTCGAAGTTTTGTCACCTGGAAGTGTTTAATTTATTCAAGAAGTGGCATTCTAAGTTCGGTTCAAATGATAGCTATAAAGTCTGCATCTCACAAGCCTTCCAAATAAGCAGTATTACATTTTTCTTAAAACAGCCAGAAAGCAATATTTGGAGAGAGAAACAGAAGTCGAATATTGATGTCTATTCCAATTAGGTTTAAAAGTTGTACTATTTGCACATTGTTCTGATATTTCTAGGGGTGTTATGTAAATAGTAACACCATTTTAATACAAATCAATGCAGGTGCCATAAATAAAGGTGTATGTGTACACACAGTGTGTGTGTGTGTGCGCGCTTTAAAATCTGGGAAGAAGTAAAATCGCAACACAGTATCTCCATGTCAAGACATATCATTTTTGAAGTGAGGGAGCTAAAACTAGGCCCAACGGTACTGTTATGAAAACACATATTCTACAGAAATCTTTAAGGGTGTTTTGAACAAGCGGGTGGCAAAGACATTTTCTAAGTAAATAAAAGAAGAAGAAATGTTTCACATCCGACACCTTCCCTATCAGATGCCCTCTTTATTTAGCAGTATAAGGAGGACTCTGCAAATTCAAAATAATCACAACCCTCATCTTAGTGGGTGTACAGAGAGGAACAAAAGCAGGAACTGCACAGGATTTAAATGGATTTCTCTCCAGTTGCTTCGGTCTGGGAATTGAAAGGGTCATCGGGTGTCAAGAAAGCAGGTCACCCATTGGGGGGGGGGGGGAGGAAGCTCATAAAGCCTCTCTCCTCCCCCATCCCAAGAATGGGGAGGGGATCAAACAATCCAGCATTGCTGTCCTCTTTTCTTTTCTTTTTTTGCAAAAAGCTCTGCGTTTTGTTCCAATGCCTTTCCTTTCCTTTCCCCTCGGCTCTCCACGAGGAAGGGAGAAACAAGCGCATACAAAGGAGATTTCCCGAACCCTAAAAAGATCTTTCTCTCCCACACCACCCCCAGTTCCACCCAGCCAATCGCAGATGAGGAGATCCCTGGGAATTGGCAAGGCGTTGTGTCCCCTCCGGCCAGAGATCCGAAGGGGGCAAGGCTGCTGGGTCCCCCAGCCCTCCTCTAAGCCTCCTTCCTCTGGAGTTTCCACCAGCTCTGGGGGGTGGCTGGCTATCTATCTATCTATCTATCTATCTATCTATCTATCTATCTATCTATCTATCTATCTATCTATCTATCTATCTATCTATCTATCTATCTATCTATCTATCTATCTACCTATCTATCCATCCATCCATCCTGAGACCCCCCCCCTCCCCATGTCCCGCACTCCCTCTCTTGCAGCTGCCAAGGTTTTCACCCAAGTGGCACTTTTGTCCCGGCCCGCCACGTCGATAAAGAGCTGCGCTCGCCTTCTCTCCCATCGCGAGGACCCTCTCGGACCGCTCCTCTTGCTCCGCTGCCGCCCGAGCGCTCCAAGACCCCCCTCGCTCCTTTCAACAGACGCCTTGAGCCTTCCTCGCAGCCCCCCTTCTCCCTCCTCCTCCTCTTCCCAAGCGCTCCAAGACTCTTTTCTCCGGGTAACAGACACGTTGCGCCTTCTTGGCACCCCCTCCCCCATTTCTTCTTCTTCTTCCTCCCGAGCGCTCCACGTCCCCTTTCTCCTGGTAACAGACACGTTGCGCCTTCCTCACAACCCCCTTCTTCCTCCTCCTCCCCCCGAGCCCTTCAAGACCCCCCTTCTTTTTTTTAACAGACACGTTGAGACTTCCTCTCAACCCCCCATCTTCCTCTTCCTCCAGAGCCCTCCAAGACCCCCTTCTCCTTGCAATAGACACGTTGAGCCTTCTTCGCAATCCCTTCTTCATCCTCTTCCTCCCAAGCGCTTCAAGACCCCTTTTAACAGACGCGTGGAGCCTTCTTCGCAATCCCCCTCTTCTTCTTCTTCCTCCTCCTCCTCCCAAGGTCTCCAAGACCCCTTGCTCCAGGTAACAGCCCCGTTGAGCCTTTTTGCCCCCCCATTTCCTCTTCCTCTTCCTCCCGAGGCCTCCAAGACCCCTTTCTCTTAGTAACAGACCCGTAGAGCCTTCCTCTCAACCCCCCTTTCTTCCTCTTCCTCCCTCTCCCCCCCCCCGAGCCCCCTAAGACCCCTTTTAACAGACGCGTTGCGCCTTTCTTCGCAATCCCCCTCTTTTTCCTCCCCCTCCTCCCGAGCGCTCCAAGACCCCTTGCTGCCGGTAACAGACCCGTTGAGCCTTCTTGGCACCCACTCACTTCTTTCTTCTTCTTCCTCCTCCTCCTCCTCCCACCCCGGCAGGACTTACTTTGACTTGTCAAAGCATCCAACCTGCGAAGTTGGCGCTGTTGGGGCTGGCTTGGGCGCGGGGAGCTCCGTCAGCCTTTTCCCTTCGGGTTCTCTCTCTCTCTCTCTCTCTCTCTCTTTCTCCAGCGGGCGGGCCACCTCGGTGGGGCCGGACGCCTCTGGCTGGCCTCCTCCTGCACTGCCTTCTTTTCCCCCACCCGGGCTCCTGGCACTAGGCAGCGCTGTCACATGATCGCCGGCGCGGCTGGCTGGCTGTGCCAGGCTCCCTGGGCCGGCGGGGTAACTTAGAGGGCGGGGAGGGCAGCGGGGGAGAGGCGGGCGGGCAGGGTCCGGGAGGGGCGCGCCGATCACTCAGCCGGCTGAGCAGGCAGGGCGTCTCCCCGGCTGGCTGGGGCGAGGCTTTCCGCGCACCGCCAGCCCAGCCAGGGGCCGGGGCGCGGCTGGAGTCCCTGCTGGGCTGGGCGCCTCCTTCGCACACAAACAAGTCGGGCACGCAGCGGCTCTGCCCTGCTCGGCCCCGGGAGGCAGAGCGAGGCCGGCTGCTGGCTCGGCCGCTCCTCCTCCTCCTCCTCCTGCCCCAGCCGGCGGCTTAATTACCCCCCTGCAGCCGCCGCCGAGCAGCAGAGGGGGAGCCGCCCCGCTGCCAAACTCGCCCTTCCAGCTGCCGCTGGCCGCCCTCCTCCCCTCCTTCCCTCCCGGCCTGCCTGCCCGCCTCCCCCGCCCGCTGCTTGTCAGCCTGGGAGGCGGCCGCACCTGGCACCCGCTTCGGAATGAGAGAGAGAGAGAGAGACTCACACAAGCACACACACACAAGCACACACAAGCACACACAAGCACATGCACATAAGCACACACACAAGCATACACAAGGACACACACAAGCACAAGCACATAAACACACACAAGCACACAAACACACACCTAAGCACACACACAAGCACACAAACACAAACACACACCTAAGCACACACCTAAGCACACACAAGCATATGCACATAAACACACACAAGCACATACAAACACACACAAACACAAGCACACAAACACACACACAAGCATACACAAGGACACACATAAGCACAAGCACATAAACACACACAAACACACACCTAAGCACACACACAAGCACACACAAGCACATGCACATAAACACACACAAGCACACACAAACACAAGCACACACGAACACAAGCACACACACACACACACACACACACACACACACACACACACACACACACGGCTGCTGAGAGGAGTCTCTAGTGCTGGAACACAACTAATAGGGAGCCCCCTTACCTACACCTGGACACATCCCCTTTCTGGTTCTCCTTGTGTTTTTTGAGCTCCAGATTTTCCAGGTGATTTTCCAGATTCCTAAATGGAAATGAAATACAAAATATATATTCCTAAAGGAAATGAAACTAAGCTTGCCAACTTAACTAAATGAAATCAAAATCCAATAAATGGCATCATCCTGGTTGACAGAGTTTCAGGTTCAGGAAGGAGGTTAGGTCAAGGAAGGCCGCGCGAGGTGCTTTTGCCGTGCACACAAAGCATAGAGCGTATTGAAGCATATCTGCAAATGTTGTTTTCCTTTTTAAAAATTGGGTTTTGTTATTTTTTTAAAAAAGAAACCCTTTCATGGGCCCCCTTGGAGCTCCATGGGCCCCCAAACAATGTGCTGGCTGCACTCCCCTCTCCTCAGGCCTAAACACACGGGGGGGGGGGGGAGGGAGGGAGAGAGAGAGAGAAGGGAGAGGCAGACATACGCCCGCCCTGCAAGGCAAGCTGCAGCAGTGCAAAACAACAGCAGCAGCACAGCCGCCCTGCCAACCACGCCCCCCCCTCCCCAGAAAAAGCCCAGAGGGCAGGAAGGGAGGGGTTGGCCTGATAGGAGGAAACGCCTGCTGCCGCCAAGCCTTGGCCATGAAGGGACCCCAAACCACGTTGCTGATCAGATAGGATGCGGAGAGAAGAGGGAGGAGAGAGAGAGTCCCCGCTTGCACCCAGGACCAAGGGGTGGTTTTTTGGGGGGGGGGGTTGGCAATGAGCATAGTCCATAGGGAAGAGGGTTGAGGCTTGTCTGCACACAGGATCAAGTCCAAGGGTCTTTTGGGTGTACAGCAATGAGTGTACTCCACAGCGAAGAAGGGC
This sequence comes from Thamnophis sirtalis, assembly GCF_051295495.1. Classification (NCBI taxonomy): domain Eukaryota; kingdom Metazoa; phylum Chordata; class Lepidosauria; order Squamata; family Natricidae; genus Thamnophis; species Thamnophis sirtalis. The sequence continues at coordinate 69,134,361 of NW_028261390.1, read as the reverse complement.
TCTTGAACCCAGGGCCAAGGACAAGGGTCTTTTGGGGGGGTTCGGCAATGAGCACAGTCTGCAGGGAAGAGGGTGGAGGGCAGGAGTGAAGCCCAGTAGGTTCTGGAGAACCGGTAGTGGAAATTTGGAGTAGTTCAGAGAACCGGCAAATGCCACCTCTGGCTGGCCCCAGAGTGGGGAGGGAATGGGGATTGTGCAGTATCTTTCCTCTGCCACGCCCAACAAGCCACGCCCAACAAGCCACGCCCACACCCAACAAGCAGGGGTGGGTTCCGGATCCCGTTCCAATTAAGTGAACTAATTGTTTCCTGCAAACTCCACTCTCCTTTTGCTCCTCTTTTATTTTCTCTGGGAGGGGCCATTCACCGTCCACCTGTGACTTTACTCCCAAGTCGACCCCTGTTCTTTAGCTCTTCCCTTTGTCTGGCAGCTCTGTGCATGCGCACACTGGGAACAGGCTCCAGCTGTTCTTCTGCCTCACTGATGTCTGACTCTGAAGGCAGCTGATAACTGGCATAGGGCTCTGGCCCCCTCTCTGCCTCCGACACAGAGCCCTCCTCCGAGCCTTCCCCAGACTCCAGGACTGGCCCATCTTCCTCCCCAACCTCCTCACTGTCCGAATCTGCTGCCAACTCTGCTGGCGGGCCACAACAATGATCCCCTTTTGCGCCCTCCTGATAAACAAAATCAACAGGGAAGCCAGATTCACTTAACAACCATGTTACTAACTTAACAGGTGCGGCGATTCCCTTAACCACTATAGCAAGGACAGTCTTAACAATGGGGCAAAACTCACTTAACGTCTACGGTATCTAACTTAGCAACTGACATTTAGGACTCTGTGGTGGGTCATAAGTTGAGGACAGCCTATAATGTCAAAAACATGCCAGATTTCTAAGTTTAGACTGGTTTTCATTAAAGATGTAGCAATCAGGCTGAAATCCCAAAGGTTCCTCAGCTCATTGAGTATAAGAATTTCTCTTATTGCCACACTGCCCATGCGGACGTAAGAGAATGATCAGGGGAAGGGATCTGTGGCTCAATGATGTGGTGTATTTTGGTGCTGCAGCCAACCCAGCGTATAATGAATTGGTTCAACTGATACAGCTATTATATGTCATAAGTAAGAGGTGTGGTAAGGAGTCTGTTTTTCCAGTTTCTCAGCATGTGACAAGTCCTGTTCAGGAGCCACAATGCATACAGATGTCAGCTGTACCTACTGCTTTTGCTCAATTCCTATATCTCTACCCCCCTACATCAGGTTTCCGTACTCCTAATCACTGAAAAGATGGCAATTACGTGGACAAGAAATCTTTAGCCATAAACCCTGATGTTTAAGTTCAAGTTTCTTTCCATGTTTTTTCTTCCCTATGTGTTACATATTGTTGGCAACTAATTGGGAGCTTTGCTAAAGAAAATCAACCCTGGCTGTTCTTTGGAACGACAGATAGGGAAGATTTTGTCCACCTAATGAGAAGATTGGCTGAACACTGAAATGGCTGAATGGAGGCCTTTGAACTCTGGTGCTGGAGAAGACTCCTGCATTGAGTCCCTTGGACTGCAAGGCCATCCATCCTGACTGCTCTTTAGAAGGCCAGATCCTGAAGAGGAAACTCAAATACTTTGGCCACCTAATGAGAAGGAAGGACTCCCTGGAGAAGAGCCTCATGATGGGAATGATCGAGGGCAAAAGAAGAAGAGGACGACAGAGAATGAGGTGGCTGGATGGAGTCACTGAAGCAGTCGGCGTAAGCTTAAATGGAGCTCATTAAATGGAGGTGATGGTAGAGGACAGGAAGGCCTGGAGGAACATTGTCCATGGGATCATGATGGGTTAGATATGACTTTACAACTAACAACAACAACAACGAGAAGAGAGGACACTTGGAGAAGACCCCAAGGTTGGGGAAGACAGAAGGCGAAAGGAGAAGGGGACAGCAGTGGAGGAGATGGTTAGAATTGAATAACAGAGTTGGAAGGGGCCTTGGAGGTCCTCTAGTCCAACCCGCTGCTTAGGTGGGAAACCTTATACCACTTCAGGCAAATGTTGTCCAATCTCTTCTTTAAAACCTCCAATGACAGAGCACCCACAACTTCTGGAGGCAAGCATTTCCACTGGTTAATTGTTCTCACTCTCAGGAAATTTCTCCTCATTTCTAGGTTGCATCTCTCCTTGATTAGTTTCCACCCATTGTTTCTTGTCTTGTCTTGTCAGGACATGCCCTCTCTTTGGAGACTAGGGTGATCAAGCGCTTGGCCTTGTTTTCGGGGAGGTCTTATTATTTTTGAGGTGCAGGAGGCGGCCAGCGTGGTCACCTTGTGGCTGCTTCTGTGTTACAATCTTTTCAGGGAGGGCTTATTTTAGCGCATGTGCTCAAAAGCCCGATTGGGCTTATTATCTGGGGAGGTCTTATTTTGGGGGAAACAGGGTAGTTGCACAAAATAGTTACAATACAGAATGTCCTACTAAGCAATTAAAGGGAAGACAATTTATTTAAATGTGGTATTTCTCTGTGTGTCTGCATGTATGTGCATATGTGCACACATCCCCTTCACTGCCTATAGAAAGCTCACAATTGGTGTGTTGGATTGGCAGTTCTTTGCTGTTGCTACAGGTACATATATATACCCTGAGAAATAAGGTGCCATAAATGTAGCACCAGTAATTATAACTCTGATTCTCCTTCCCTTCTGCTGGTAACTCCCAATGGTTGGGACCGATAGTTAAACCAATGAAACTGAGGACAGGATCATCAAGTCAGGCGAACCGACCAAAATACATGTCCCATTTTCCTCTGGAAGGTAATAACAGTTTCTCTATTTAAGGGCTGATTTTGATTTCGTATATAACATACCTGATGTGTGAGAAATGAGGAGGATGAGGATTGTGGGGTCCTTGGTGCTCTCTGAGCTGGATGGTTTTCTTGCAGACATTTCATGACCAAACTAGGTAACATCATCAGTGCTAGAAGGGAATGGGTGTTTGCAGAGGGATGGAAGAGGAGGACAGGGGGGAGGTGGAAGGGAAAGAAAGGGAGAGAACTGGAAACTAGGAGAGGAAGTTGGAGGGGACGAGAAGAAGGAAGATGAGGAGGATGAGAAGAAGAAGAAGAAGAAGAAGAAGAGGTGGAAGTGGAGGAGGAGGAGAAGGAGAGGAAGAGGAAGAAGAGGAGGAAGAAGAAGATGGAGGAGCAGAAGGAGCAAAAAAAGTGGAGGAGGAGGGAGGAGAAGAAGAAAAGGAGGAGGGAGGAGGAAGAGGAAGAGAAGGAGAAGAAAGAGAAGCAAGAAGAAGCAGCAGAAGAAAAGGTAGTAGTAGTAGAAGCCAGATTCGCTTAACCACCGCGCAAGTCACTTAACCAGTGCAGTGCCTCACTTAGCAACTGCGGCAAAAGGTTTGTTAAATGGGGCACAACTCACTTGCCATGTGCCTCACTTAGCAATGGAAATTTTGGGCTCGATTGTGATCGTGAATCGAGGACTACCGCTGTTATAGGGCGTTTTGATAACATCGCCTTGTTTAAGTGTGGGATTTTGCAATTTTCATTAATGCCAACGCCTTCTCCACTGAGTGCAATGCCACACACCTGCAACCTGGTCTGATGATTGACAGTTTTCCTTGGCAATATCCACAGACGGCACATCATTCTTTTACCAACTGTTTAACAGAGCAACGTTCAACTTCCTCTGGAAGCGTCATATACTTCAAGTGCTTCGAACTTACGTCAAACTTAAAAATTATTCTAGGCAAAAACAGTAAAACCCTGAATATATTTCCTACTTGATGTTTGTTTTTTTCTTGGTTCCAGCAAGATTCTAATGTGACCCGATTGTATGGCGGTTTAGTGGCAGAGATTAATGATCATCACCTGAGTCAGATGCAAAATAACTTTTGGAAGCTAAGGTAAGCCAAGCAAAGTACTAGTCCAGTAATGGCTAACCTTTTTGTTCTCACGTGCTGAAAGCATACCACACCCATAATGCAATGTGTGCGTGACACCCCCCCGCCCCCATGCGCATGCACACGTGACCCTCCTACGCTCCCCCCGCCCCTCTGCACATGCACACAAACCCCCCTGCACCGTGCTCCATTTTTTGGCCTCCCAGTGACGACTCGCATGCTCAATATGCCTAGTCTAAGGAAGAGAAGGACTAGGAGCGACATGATAGCAGTGTTCCAATATTTGAGGGGCTGCCCCAAAGAAGTATGTATGTGTGTGGGGGGTGTCAACCTATTGTCCAAAGCACCTGAAGGCAGGACAAGAAGCAATGGATGGAAGCTCATCAAGGAGAGAAGCAACCTAGAACTAAGGAGAACTTTCCTAACAGTGAGAACAATTCGTCAGAGGAATGAGTTGCTTCCAGAAGTTGCAAATGCTCGATCACTGGAGGCTTTTAAGAAACAGATTGGATAACCATTGATCTGACATGGTGTAGGGTTTCCTGCCTTGAGCAGGGGGTTGGACTAGAGGACCTCTGAAGTCCCTTCCAGTCCTGTGACTCTGTTCTTTGTTCTAAAGGTACGTGGCTAATCAGCACTGGGCAATTTTTAAGGCTGCTTTCCAGTAGAATTTTTGTTTGTTCTATAGCGTGAATATTTAGGCAAATTAAGGAAACACGGTTTCAAATACAAATTTAACCCACATAAATGATGATCCATGGGGAGGTGGATAATCAGCAATCAGACCATATCAGAAGGTACATATCTACATCCTCTATCAGATGCCAGCCCGAAAACCTGAGAAGATTCTTTCAAGCAAACGGTTTGCTGCCTTTTCAGTGGTTATTTAAGCGAAAGAAATGATTCTCATTCAGCCTTCTTGGGTTTGACCTATTTTGGGGAGGATCATGCATGCTTCCGCTAATATTTTGAGAGCTATGGCGAAGTCGAAACAACTTCAGGGACTGAGCAATTAAAAATATGCATTCTGATTACGATCTGATCGCTTTGTGTTGTAGATTTGTTCCAAGGGGATGGCACGATTGTGTTTTGGTGGCAACGTTTAGTAGCAATTAATTGCAATAAAACTGTTAAGAGCGTGACGGCTACAGGGGCCAAATTCCAGGGTTAGAGACAGGGATGCAAACTGAGGCTAAGCTCATCCCTATCTTAACCATCTTCACAACTAGATGTTCTCGTTCCGCGTGCAGAAAAATATTTGCCTTTTTTTTAATATAAAAAAAATGTGGCTTCGTTAAGCTGCCCTAATTTTTGCAAAACAGGTACGGAAGGGATTGCTTCACAGAGGGAATTAGCGTATGTGAAACTGTAATCAAGCTAATAATAGTTTAGTAACAAAGTCACTAATATATCCATTGCCCTTCCGTTCTCTCTGCAGAGTCCTAAAGAGAATTTCCTCCTAGCAGAATTTATGCTCAGAGGATAATGGCAGAGGTGGTATTCAGCCAGTTCTGACAGGTTCTGGAGAACCGGTAGCGGAAATTTTGAGTAGTTCGGAGAACCGGCAACTACCACCTCTGGCTGGCCCCGCCCTCATCTATTCACTGCCTCCTGAGGCCCAGCTGATCAGCTGGCTCCTCTTTTGTTGCCTTGCACAGGAGAACAGAGCTGGAAAGCAGGTTAGTGGGGTGGGGAAGGAATGGAGCTTTTACAGTATCCTTCCCCTGGAGAGGGGAGGAAATGGAGATTTTACAGTATCCTTCCCCTGGAGTGGGGGGGGGAATGGAGATTTTGCAGTATCCTTCCCCTGCCACGCCCACTAAGCCATGTCCACCAAGCCATGCCACGCCCACAGAACCAGTAGTAAAAAAATTTTGAATCCCATAACTGGTTAATGGCATTCACAACACAATCACTTATTGCATATGGACGTCACTGTGGAGAGCCACCTGTCATTTTCTATAAGATGAGTGGCTAAATACAGGTAATTCTGGACCACAATGGAGTCCAACATTTCTGCTGCTAAGTGAAAAACATTTGTTAAGTAAGTTTTGCTCCATTTTACTGCTTTTCTTGCTACCGTTGTTAAGTGAATCGCTTGCAGTTATTAAGTTAGTAAGATAGTTAAGCGAATCTGGCTTCCCCATTAGACTTGGCTGGTCAGAAGATCGCAAAAGGGGTTGACGTGACCGTCATAAATAGGAACCAGTGTGCCAAGCATCTGAATTTTGATTACGTGATCGTGGGGAATGCTGCCATGGTCGTAAGTTTTGAAAAAGAGTCATAGGTCACTTTTTTTACGGCCGCTGTAAGTTCGAACGGTCACTAAATGAACTGTTGTTAGTTGAGGACTGTAAAATGGTGAACAGTGAGTGATAACAATTAAAAAGACATTTGGAACCCTTTTTGAAACTGAATTTGGAAACAGAATAACTTATAATTTACTAAACCTATTAAATACAAGTAGTCCTCAATTTACAACAGTTCATTTAGTAATCGTTTGAAGTTGCAACAAAGTTACAACAGTTACAAAGTGACTTATTATGACACGGTTTTTCACATTGCAGCAACCTCATGGATATGTGATTTACCTTCAGACGCTTGGCAACTGACTCACATTTATGACGGTTGCGGCGTCTTGGGGTCATGTGATCCTCTTTTGCGACCTTCTCACAAGCAGTGGGGAAACTAGATTCCGAGAACAACTTATGTTACTAATTTGGTAACTGCACCAATTCACTTAACAAATGTGGCAAGAAAAGTTATAAAACAAAGTAAAACTCACTTAATGAATCTCTTGCCCAGCAAATGTCCATTCTGGGCTCCCCTATGGTCGTACTGCGAGGACTTACCTGTAACTACTCTTAGGCTGAGAGGGATGTGGTGGCTCAGTGGCTAAGATGCCAAGCTTGTCAATCAGAAAAGTTGGCAGTTCAGCGGTTTGAATCCCTCACGCCGCGTAATGGAGTGCGCTCCCGTTACTTGTCCCAACTTCTGCCAACCTAGCAGTTTGAAAGCAAGTAAAAAATGTGAATGTATAATGTGAATGTATGGTCACTTCAATTCTGCGGTACTGCATTGTTTTAATTGTAAAAATAATAAAAATATATTTACAAAAAATGCAAGTAAAAAAATAGGAACCACCTTTGGTGGGAAGGGAACAGTGCTCCGTGGGCCTTCGGCATTGAGCCATGCCAGCCACATGACCATGGAGACGTCTTCGGACAGCAGCGCTGGCTCTTCGGCTTTGAAACAGAGATGAGCACCGCCCCCTAGAGTCGGGAACAAGTAGCACACATGTGCGAGGGGAACCTTCACCTTCACCTTACTGTTAGGCCAGGCCCTCCCTTTGCATGGATCATAGTGAAGCTGTGGTAACTAACAACGTACAAAAAAATGCATGAAGCTCCCTAGACATTCCCATAACACCTGTCCACTAATAGCTGTGGGGTGAGGCTATTCTGTGAGCACATTTAAATCAGGTTCATTCAAGGGGAGGGTGGGCCAGGATTAGCCTCTCCTTCCTCAGTGAACCCGATTAAGGCGGCTGTTTCAGTGGGGCCGGGACACATAATCTCTGTATCAAGGTTATTGTTCCTTTGCTGTTAAAAACATCAACGGCATCTAAGGGATGTGTGTGTGTGTGTGTGTGTGTCCTTGACTCACAAGAGTTTATTTAGTGACCGTTAAGTTACAGTGGCATTGAAAAAAGGGCCAGGACCATTTCTCTTACACTTACATGGGTCGGCAACCTTAAACACTCAAAGAGCCACAAAGGTAAAGGATGCCGCACTAAGAGGAGACTCTATGGTGGGGAAACCGGACTTCCAGTCAGCTCCAGAATTGAATGGCGGAAGTCCGGTTTCCCCACCATAGAGCCTCCTCTTAGCGCGGCATGCTTTATCCTGTACCTGTCTTAATCAAAACCCCTATCAATTGTGGAGCCAACCGGTGACAAGGAGCCGCAGCAGAGGGATGAAAGAGCCACATGCGGCTCCAGAGCCATGGGTTGCTGCCCCCTGCCCTAAGGTCACGTGATCAAAATCCCATGGCTGGGCCACTGACTCATACTTAACGATGGTCACAGGCACATCCTGGGATCACACGATCCTCTTTTTGTGACCTTCTGACCTGCCAAGTTAGATTCGTTTAACAAGCGTGTTACTCACTTAATGACCGCAGGGATCCACTTCACACCTGGGGCCAAGAAGTTCATTAAATGGGGCAAAACCTAACCAGTGCCTCCCTTAGCAACAGAAACATAGGGCTCAGTTGTGGTCGAGGACTACCTGTAGTAAACCTAGGGGTGTGAGCAGATGTGTTAACTAAAGGGAGGTTTCTCTATAGGAGAGGTTAAAGCTTTTCTCCCACATACGTCCGTGCTGGTGAAAAGAAGAGAAGGATTAGAATAATGGTTATGATCAGGGTGTATAATACTATGTATATTTAAAAAGGATTTGATACAGCCAGTACACTGTTGTTGCAAAACTGGAAATGTGATATAGAATAAAGGAAAATGCATAATAAAAAATATTTAAAAAAAGAAGAAGGAGAAGAGAAGGACTAGGGGTTGACATGATAGAAGTCTCCCAGTACTTGAGAGGCTGCCCCAAAGAAGAAGAGGGGGTCAAGTTATTCTCCAAAGCACCTGAAGGCAGGACAAGAAGCAACGGATGGAAATTCATCAAGGAGAGAACCAACCTACAACTTGTTTTCAGAAGTTGTGGGTTCTCCATCACTGGAAACTTTCAAGAAGAGACTGGACAGCCGTTTGGCTCAAATAGCTTGAGCAGGGGTTGGTCTAAAAGACCTCCAAGGTCCCTGCCAACCCTATCATTCTATGAAATGGTGAAGGTAAAGGTAAAGGTTCCCCTTGCATATATGTGCTAGTTGTTCCCAACTCTAGGGGGCAGTGCTCAACTCCGTTTCAAAGCCGAAGAACAAGCGCTGTCTGAAGACGTCTCTGTGTCATGTGGCCGGCATGACTAAATGCCGAAGGCGCATGGAGCGCTCTTACCTTCCCACCAAAGTGGTCCCTATTTTCCTACTACCATTTTTTTACGTGCTTTCAAACTGCTAGGTTGGCAGGAGCTGGGACAAGTAACAGGAGCTCACTCGGTTAAGGGAGTGAGGGATTCGAATCGCCGAACTGCCAACCTTTTTGATCAACACGCTCAGCGTCTTAGCCACCGAGTCACCGCGTCCCTGTGAATGGTGAAGGATGTTTGTCCAATTCTCTCCTCTGGGCATCCTCAGGAACGGATGCCCAGGTGATCTTCATTCATACAGACTTTGCACCCGACTTCAAAACTTTTGCTTGCCTTTGCCTTATATATTTGCAAAGCTGTTAGAAGATTTTTTTTAAAAAAAAAAAAAGGTAAACAGGACCCTTTGCTTAATTAGTCAGCAACAGAGAAAAACAAACAATGTCTTTAGCCATTTGGATATAAAATGTATACAAACCAAGGTCCAAACATTTATCTTTTCAACTTTCCGTGCAAGACAATGGCTTAATAATTGTGTTTTTCCCCCTCCCTTGGTTAAAAACTATCCTTTTCTTAGCTTTAAATGTGGCTAGCTCCGCTACCACACCCCCAGTCCCAAAGCAGGGAAAAACAGAGATTTATTTTATCCAAAGAGACGGAAGAGGTTAAAAGTCTTTCTCTGCCCTTGCAAACTAGGCCTCTGTTTGTCTTTTGTGTGGATGGGCTGAGCTGGGCGGAGGAAATAAAAAAGCCACAATTGCAAGAATTCTGGGTAATTTGGCGCTGAATGAGAGGAGCCGAAAGAACTCGGAGTGTTCATACCGTTTGCACAGCTCGAGCGCAACGGCTGACATTTCGAATCATTCCAAACTCGGAGCAAACCACCTCCATTCTCCATTCTGCATTAGAATATGTGAAAGTGTATAATAATCACACTTCAGGCATCTGAAATGTGAGAAAGAACGATCCTGTAAGGCTGGTTTTTCCATCTTGGTCAGGGTGTGGTATCCCCTTAATAAGTAAACTAAATAATTATTTATTTACAGATTCAGCAAACAGAGAAATCACAGTGACTTTTGAAACAGACGGGGGCCAGCAGAAGGGAGCGGAGAAAAAGCTGTGTTTGTTTACCGAAAATATATGAAAGTCCAGCGTGAAACCACTCCTTGCTCATTTGTATAGTTTAGAGAATGTTTCTTTAGTCCAGGGGTCAGCAACCTGCGGCTCTGGAGCCGCATGTGGCTCTTTCATCCCTCTGCTATGGCTCCCAGTTGCTGGTCAGCTCCACAATTGATAGAGCCTTCAGTTAGGACAGGTAGAGGAAAAAGGATGCTGCACTAGGAGGAGACTCTATGGTGGGGGACTTCCGGTCGGCTCCAGAGTTGAATGGGGGGATTCTGGTTAGGACCTTTGCGCTCTTTAAGTGTTCAAGGTTGCCAACCCCTACTTTAGTTTAATCGCCTGAAAATCCTTAAGAACCTCCTGTTCTTAAAAAAAGGTCCATTTCATCGTACAGGTAGTCTTCACCTTAGGACCACAATTGAGCCCAACATTTCTGTCACTAAGGAAGACTGTTGTTAAGGGAACTTGCTCCCATTTTGCCACCATTGTTAAGTGAATCACTGCACTTGTTAAGTTAGTACCATGGTTGTAAAGTCAATCTGCCTTCTCCATTGACTTTGCTCATCAAAAGGTCGCAAAAGGGAATCACGGGACCCTAGGACATTGCGACCATCACAAATATAAGTTAGTTGCTAAGTGGGCAAATTTCAATTATGTGACCATGGGGATGCTGTCGTGGTCGTACGTCTGAAAATGTGAAAACTGGTCCTGTCACTGGTTTCCGTGGTGTTGTAACTTCGAATAATCACTAAATGAATTGTTGTTATTTGAGGACTAAATGAATAGAAAGGACATATTCTTCTTTGAACAGAAGCCAAATGAAGCCAATGTATTTCTCAGTGGGCTGCTGTCAGTTCACAAAAATTGTAATTTTTGATGTATTTGTGGCCAACATTCCCCTCCATGAGTTCAATCGCTTCACACATTTATTTCAAAGTAGCTTGGAAGACTGATCAAAAAGATAACGCTAAATTGCAGTGGCGTGCATACTTTGGAAGGAGACCTATTGCCAAAGCTTAAATATAGTTGGGAAACAGGCATTTTCTTCATCTGCAGGAATATCAGGAGTGACCTACATTTTAAATCCATAGCGTCTAATTAAGAGGCCATTGAGTATGTGCCATTGAGTCAGGCTGGACTATTAAAAATCACAGATATTTTTCTCGATCTGTCATGAAGATCTTTCAGCCAGCCAGCCACCGTCCATCCACCACGGTAGAGTAGATGCATCTAAATTCCACTGAACCCAATGTAACTTGGTCAGCTTTAATCAGAATAGAGCTGGAAGGGACCTTGGAGGCCTTCTAGTCCAACCCTCCTGCTCAAATAGGAATTGAATTGAATTGATTATATTTCTATGCTGCCCTTTTCCCCGAAGGGGACTCAGGAGACCATACCATTTCAGACAAGTGACAATCCAGTCTCTTCTTAAAAACCTCCAGTGATGAAGCATCCACAACATTTGAAGGCAACTTCTGTTCCACTGGTTAATTCTCCCAGTTAGGAAGTTTCTCCTTAGTTCCAGATTGCTTCTCTCCTTGATTAGTCTCCATCCATTGTTTCTTGTCCTGCCCTCTGGTGCTTTGGAGAATAGATTGACCCCCTCTTCTTTGTGGCAGCCCCCCAAATACTGGAATACTGTTATCATGTCCCCCAAGTGTCTATGGAGATTCTATGTCATCCAGGTCATGGTTGTCCCAAAGGTGCTTTTTTTCAAGAGGCAACTGGACTTTCTGGTTTTTCCTCTGAAGACCTTTTGCTTCTCATCCAAGAAGCTTCTTCTTTCACCTTTGGGTCCCCCTTGGTGCTTCCCCCCCTCTAAACTAGCCAAACCCCAAACCCTCCAACCGTTCCTCATATGTTTTAACCTCCAGGCCTTAAATCAGCTGCTCTTCTTTGCACTTTTTCCAAAGTCTCAACATTATTTTTTCTAACGTGATGACCAAAACTGGATGCTGTGTTCCAGGAAACTAGAAGTCTCATGTTTATTTTGTGGATCAAGATGGTGTTTTCCTCAAATTAAGTTTGAGATTACGAGGGTGGAAGTTGTTCTCCGAGCTTGTGGGATGGTTTCTCAATGTTTCCTTAAGAAGCGAGATAATATCTTCAGCGGAGTTTAGGGGCTGCCCGTGTCTGTGTTGTTGGGGGTTTTTTTAGCTTATAAAAGGGTTTGCATTATGAATAGGTCTTGTGATGGGTCAGGTGTGAGTGTATCAAGTGAGGATCTTGTGATGGGGAGATCATGTCAGGCTAGGGAGGTGAAATGCTGGTTGGGGGGGGGATGTGTGGGTTGGTGCCATTGCTGATTGTGTGTGCGGTTGATTTGAATTCAGAGGGGGTCGTACATTTGGGATTATCTCTTGGGTTGACTGGGCTTTGTTGACATTAGTAACTGAGGATATCTTGCATTCAGCCTTGGAAAATAGTTAATCAAAGTTCTAGCCCATGCAACAACTTGATAACAAATTAAGATCTGTGTCATTGATCTTTGTTCTTGGTGTTGCGTTTGGACATGTCATGAGAATTAGAATCTGAACTCTGTTCAGGCCCTTCCTTCACCAGAAACTCTTAAGAGCCTAACATTTCAATGGAGTTTGCTTAATGAGTAACTAGTTTTATGGTGCCTTATTTCCTTGGATAACACTTTTCAGATGAGGGACCACCAGGGAATCGGAGCTATAAACCAGATTGAGAAAGTGGAAGTGGAAGGAGACAGGCAGCAGTAAATCACTTCTATATTGTTGCTAAGAATTAGATGGCTGTGGCCTCGTGGAGTCACCTGGAAAGGTGTATAAGAATGACCTTGAGAGGGTAGGTCCAGAGTTGTTATTTAGGAACCATCAGATTAGAGATAAGACGAATTGGGGGGGGGGTCCAAAAGGCCGTCCCCTAATTTTTCAAGGTGTAAAGGACACAGGAAGAGAATTCTACTTTCCGGCTTATAAGATTCTGTTAAAATAAACGTATAATACAGTAGAATTAGCTCATCTGCTTGTGTTCTTTTGGTCTACGTGATAAAGGTGTACATCAATCTTGCAAATTGGAAAGTACTTTTCCCATGTTGACTCCTTGACACTCCAAGAAATTAGAGACGGTCAGTTTGAGTGCATCGCCCAGCCTTCTATCCAACTGCAGATGATCGATCTATCGATTCACTCACTTTTCACAGCTGATAAACTCAACCCAGTGACTCTGGGCAGCTTGTTGTTGTTGTTAGTTGTGATGTCGTGTCCAACCCACTGAGACCCCATGGACAACATTCCTCCAGGCCTTCCTGTCCTCTACCATCCTCTGGGGTCCATTTAAGCTCACGTCGACTGCTTTGGTGACTCCATCCAGCCACCTCATTTTCTGTTGTCTCCTTCTTCTTTTGTCTTCCATCATTCCTAGCATGAGGCTCTTCTCCAGGGAGTCCTTCCTTCTCATGAGGTGGCCAAAGTATTTGAATCTCATCTGGCCTTCTAAAGAGCAGTCAGGATTGATCTCCTCTAGGACTGACCGGTTGGATGGCCTTGCAGTCCAAGGGACTCAATGCAGGAGTCTTCTTCTCCAGCACCAGAGTTCAAAGGCCTCCATTCTTTGGCGCTCAGCCTTCCTTATGGTCCAACCTTCACAGCCATCCATTGCAACTGGGAAAACCACAGCCTGGACCATACACACTTGTGTTGGCAGGTTGATGTCTCTGCTTTTTAGGATGCTGTCTAGATTTGCTATAGGTTTCCTCCCCAGGAGCAAGAAACAATTTAAACAATAGCAAAGACACGGCAAAACATCCCCAAACTAAAATAAGTAGAGGTAGTCCTAGATTTAGGAGGACAATCGGGATATGTGTGTGGCAAATTGCTATTGCTGAGACAGTTATTAAGTGAGCCTTGCTCCATTTTACGACCTTTCTTGCCACAGTGGTTAAGTGAATCCCTGCAATTGTTACGTTAGAAACATGGTTATTCGGTGAATCTGCCTTCCCCCGTAGACTTTGCTTGTCAGAAGGTTACAAAAAGGGATCACCAGATCCTGGGGGTACAGCAAACATCATAAATTTGGGTGGGTTGCCAAAGGTCTGAATTTGGATGGGGATGCGGCAATGGTTGTGAGTGTGAAAAATGGTCATACCGCTTTTTTTCAGTGCCATTGTAACTTCAAATGGTCACTAAGGGATTCTTGTAAACCGAGGACTACCTGTAATCCAGTGGTGGGTTCCAGATCCTGTTCCAACCGGTATGGTTGGAACGGGCCTGGCGGTGTCCACATCTTAGCACCTCCATGAGCCTCTGTGATGCTCCAGCTGCTCAGCGGAGCGTCGTGCAGGCGCTGTATGCGCCATGCATGTGCGCAGAAGCGCTGAAGACTTAAAAGACTGGTAAGGAGCTCGGGTGGGCAGGTTGGCCTTCTGGAGCACCAGAATGGAACAGTAACCGGTGCTCCGGGCAGGCTCCGGTACGCCCGTATCGGGGCGTACCGCCTGCAACCCACCACTGCTGTAATCTAGGTAGGAGGTGACAAGAACAGGGTGACGATGAGCAGGGTCTCTTGGTCCAGGAATTGGCGTAACTGGCTCACCACTTAATGGTATTTGAATGCTCTCCTAGCCAGCTTCCCAATGTCATTTCGACATCCCGTCACATGAACAGAAGTTGAATTTGAGAGCATTTTTATCTCTATTCCATTTTTCTTGTTTATTTAAGTGTAGATTTTATTATATAGTCTTCGTTCCGCTGAGTAGACTTGCATTTTATTTAGGTATCTTTTTTCTGGTACAGTACTGTAGGTACGAGGATTAGCTTCAATCAGGGGTGGGATTCAGCCGGTTCAGACCAGTTCGGATGAACCGCATGCTAATTTTGCATTTGGTTTGCTGAACCAGTTGTTGCAAGGACTGGCTGGCCACGCCCACCCACCCCATCCCCTCCCAGGAATCTCCACATGGCCCATTCATCATGCCAGGTAAGTGCGCGGCCCATGCGGTTGTTACAACGACTGGCTGGCTCTGGCCACCCTGCCCCTCCCAGGAATCTCCACATGGCCCATTCATCTTGCCAGGTAAGTACAGGGCCTGTGCGGAGGCTCTGGGAGGTCGAAAAATGGATCTCTGGATCCCGGGGAGGCCATTCACACTCTCCCAGAGGCTTGGGGAAGCCTCCAGAGGGCAATAAATGGGTCTACTGGAAGTTCAAAAATGGGCCTGTTTCTGGCTTCCGAAGCCCAAGGGAAGCCATTTTCGCCCTCCTGGAAGCTCGGGGAAGCCTCCAGAAAGCTAAAACTCCCCTCCTCCGCTGCAGGATGCCGAATAGGCCACACCTACTATGGCCACGCCCACCCACAACCGGACAGAGAACCAGTTGCTAACATTTTTGAATCCCACCGTTGGCTTCAATGAACAGTAAAATCTTATTAAAAATCTGTGGATTGACTGTTCGGATATAATGAATTAATGTAGGCTTATTACATTCTATTTGTTTTTTCCCCCCTCGTAAGGAAAGCTGTGTGCTCCTTTGAAATCTTAATGTTAAGCTTTGCATTCTTAATATCTTGATGTTATGGGTGTGACTATCACATAGGTTGGGCGTGGCAGGCATAATTTAGAGCATCTCAACATTGATTCTGGGAACAGTATACAGGTTTTAAAAAAATCACCCCTCCCTGTATAAATATTCATGTCACTACCAATTAACACCTCAGTTCTTGGAAAAGGAAGGAGGGGGTTTGCAAATGTTTATTAATTCTTTAATTTTGTATAAGGTTAGGTCTGTAGCTTTATAGATCATAATCCGCTGGAGCTTTTATAAGCAGTCAAAAATCTTGCAAAAATACAAGGATGGAAGTAGACCTAGAAACAACTTACTGTCCAATGCATCTGGAGGTGGGACAAGAAGCAATGGGTGGAAATTAAAAAATAGGAAGAACGATTGCAAGAATTGGGTAGGTCTATTCTATTGAAAAGAAGGACTATGCATGAGAGCACTGTTCCAATATTTGAGGGGCTGCCACAAAGAAGAGGGGATCACCTATTCTTCAAAGCACTAGAAGGCAAGACAAGAAACAATGGATGGAAACTCATCAAGGACAGAAGCAACCTAGAATTAAGGAGAAATTTATTGACAGTTGGAACAATTAACCGGTGGAACAACTTGCCTCCAGAAGTTGTGGTGCTCCATTGCTGGAGGTTTTTCAAGCAGAGATTAGACAGCTATCTATCTGAAATGATATAATGCTTGAGCAGGGGGCTGGACTAGAAGACCTCTGAGGTCCCTTTCAGCTCTGTTATTCCGTTAAGCTCTTTAAAGAGAGATCCAACCTGGAGATAAGGAGGAATTTCCCGATAGTGAAAACAATCAATGGAAAAGTTTGCCTCCTAGGGTTTTGGGTGCACTGGAGGTCTTCAAGAAAAGATTGGAGAATCATTTGTCCCTGATACAATAAGGCCTTGGGCAGAGGGTTGGGCTAGAAGACCTCCAAGGTCCCTTCTATGATTTTACTTCCACTCCTCCCTCCCTCCCTCCCTTCCTCGGGGACAAAGCCATGAAAGCTTATTTAGTATAACCCACAATTATACACTTTTTAAAATTTAAATGTTTCTCCCTCACCGCTAGGAAGGACATTTAAGTTTTAAATATGGCAGCGTCCTTGATCCTACATTCAACACAAATGGTGCTTTATAGTGGAGAGGCATCTTGTATTTCTCCCTTTCACTGTGAAGATAGCTCAGTCTGGATTTTGGCAGGAATTTTTATATGGATACATTCAGAAGCCGCCTGATTTTAGGAGTATAAGTAGTCCTTGACTTACAACAGTGTGTTTAGTGACCATTCAAAGTCACAACGGCACTGAGAAAAGTGACTTCGCCCTTATTTTACAACCTCTCCTGCCACCGTCGTTAAATGAATCACTGCAGTAATGAGAAAGTTGTAATGTGAATCTGGCTTACCCAATGGTTTTGCTTGCCAGGTGGTCACAAAAGGGGACTCACGTGACCGCGAGCACTGCAGCCGCCATCATGAACCAGGCAGATGTTGCCAGGCAGATGAATTTTGATCACCTGACTGTGGGGATGCTGCAATGGTCGTAAGCATGAAAAAGGGTCATAAGTCACTTTTTCCAGTGTCGTCGTAACTTTGAATGGTCACTAAACAAATGGGAGTAAGTCAAGGATTGCCGTATTTGCGTTTGGGTTGCAAAAATCTGCATGGCCACTAGAGGTAGCAGCAAACTGGGGCAGAAAAGTCCAACTCTTTGCCGCCCTCTAGTGTCTGGAGCGTTAAAATCCAGACATATAGTCTGCCCCATACAATTCGCTTCCTTGGAGGCATGGATCAAAGAATAGGCAGCGAGGAAGAGCTTGGCCAGAGGTTGCTTTCCCTGCTTTCATTACATTTATATTGTTGGGTGTTGCGGCTAAGTGCAAGTGTGAAAAAGTAGAAATTATATAAATTATAAAAAGAGGTTCCTGTAAGCTTTAGGCTCTGTTTAAAATTATAATGCCCTCCGTAACTTTTTGACCTGGGAGGTCAAAGTAAGGAGGGGAAGCGGTGAGGGTTTTTTCCCCCCCTCATTTCATTTTGTTTCTTTTGCAAAGATCCTGTTTAAGGAAACTCATACATCAAAGTAAGTTTCAGGACAGGGCAGTGATTAAATGCTGCTGGACTGTGGTATTTCTTGAACGGTTTCTGCAGAAACGCATTAAGCAAGAAGAGCAAAGAGAAGCCAAGCCAAGGTCCCTACACTCTGGGAAAAGTGCCAACATTTGCATGCAAAGTCAGATAAAACAGCACCACAATCTTGCTTTTGAACTGCTGTCGCTGAGCAGCTGAAGAAACAAAAGGAATATCTTGCCTACAGCCGGGCATGTTAAAGGAAAGGGAGACAGAAATGGAATGTAGACATCTCTTCCTTCTTCTCTCTACTCAGATTATTTTTACATTTTCAAGGGGAAAAAAATGCTTTCCCATACTTTCAAGGACTGCAGCAAAGTGTTGGTTAAATCTGCCTCGGTTTACATTTTCCAATAAGCAACCGAATCAGAAGGTCATTTAAAAGCATGATAAAGAGAGGTCTCCATAACCAGGGAAAAATGGATTACATTTACTTTTGTTGTTGTTGTTAGTTGCGAAGTCGTGTCCGCCTCATTGTGACCCCATGGACAACGTTCCTCCAGGCCTTCCTGTCCTCTACCATCCTCTGAAGTCCATTTAAGCTCACGCTGATTGCTTCAGTGACTCCATCCAGCCACCTCCTTCTCTGCCGTCCCCTTCTTCTTCTTTTGCCCTCCATCGTTCCCAGCATGAGGCTCTTCTCCAGGGAGTCCTTCCTTCTCATCAGGTGGCCAAAGGATTTGAGTTTCATCTTCAGGATCTGGACTTCTAAACAGCAGTCGGGGTTGATCTCCTCTAGGACTGACCGGTTTGATCGCCTTGCAGTCCAAGGGACTCAATGCAGGAGTCTTCTCCAGCCCCAGAGTTCAAAGGCCTCCATTCTTTGGTGCCCAGCCTTCCTTACGGTCAAATGCTAATAGCATATCTCAATTTAAAATTAAAATAAGGCAGGGGGGGGGAGGGAGAACCCTGATTAATTCATCAAACTAGTGTGAAAGGAGCCTCTCTCCGTTTTTAACGAACCATGGCCACCATTCTTCGGTGCTCAGACTTTCTTGTGGTCCAAACTTCACAGCCATCCATTGCAACTGGGAAAACCACAGCCTTTACTTTTGTAGTTAACACAAAAAAGAAGTTAAATTTGATCGGTTTAGAAATAGTCATCTTTTCAGTTGCATCACAAGAATAAAAGCATCCAATAATATGTGAGTACAGCCCTAGAAAAGAGCATTATGTATTCTGAGTAAAAGTAAAAGAAACATTTGCAAAGAAAAAAACATCGAAACAATACATATATTGTCAGCTGAAGAAGGGTGAGCTTGACTATGGAGGCTTGAGAACAGCTAAAAATGAAACTGTTCTCTACAATTTATCTGATGCTTTCCTGCCAGGCCTGGTTTCCGAAAAGAAATCAGAAAAAAAAAAGAGAGAGAGATGTTTTCTTTGAAAGTTAAGGCTTGTGGAAAATGATTATCAATACAATTGAAAAAGCAAATTTAAAATACAAAACAACCCCCCACAAAAACCAATGTGTGACTTAGCAGTGCAATAGTACTACAGAAACCAGGGTTTGAGTATCACAAAGTCCATCCTCCAAAGGAATTTTGCTTTGGCGGTGTACCAGGCACGTTCTCCTTTCATCAGAAGTTTGTATTTTGGGCGTTTCCATTTGGGCTTTTTTTGTTTTGTTTCGCTTTGATCACATTGAAGGCAGAGCCGAGCCCATATCCAGCATCAGGTTTGCAGAGTCAACCTCATTGATTTCAATAGGATGTCTATAAGTTTCCTTTCTGTGTTACATCGTGAAAGAAATCGGCATAAGTCTTCTTGCGAAAAAGGCATATCAGATGAGCAAATGGTTGGCTTCTCCTCTGAGTTAAGCAGGGGTGGAATTCAGCACCGATTTGGGTGAACCGGATGTTAATTTTGCATCCAGTTCGCTGAACCAGTTGTTGCAAGGACTGGCTGGCCACGCCCACCCCTCCCATCCCCTCCCAGGAATCTCCATGTGGCCCATTCATCGTGCCAAGTAAATGCAGGGCCCACGCGGAGGCTCTGGGCGGGCAAAAAATGGGCCTCCTGGAAGTCTGGAGACAGGCCTGTTTCCAGTCTCTGGGCGGCCTCTGGAGCCTGGGGGAGGAAACTCCTGGAAGCTCGAGGAAAGTCTCCAGAGCTTGGGGAGTACGAAAATGCCCCTCTCCAGTGCAGGAGTCTGAGTAGGCCACGTCCACCATGGCCATGCCTGCCCAGCAACTGGGTAGAGAACCGGTTGCTAACATTTTTCAATCCCACCCCTGGAGTTAAGGTCTGGTTGGCCACATCCAAACTGCTCAGCTTCTACTGTTGACTTAACATTGGCTTCTTTCAATGAAGACTTGTGAATTATTTGGCAAGGTTTCATCCCTCCCATCTGGAATTTGCACCTGCTCCATAATCAATTTTTTAAAGGCCAATGGTTCTGAATTTCCTGAACTTCCCCGGTTCCTGGAAGCACACAACTTGAAGACAAGCTCCTGGCTTTATTTGAGATGAGTGTTTTGACCGAGGCTTCCCAAGAGCATGAAGCAAACTCCTTGTCCCAACAAAAAACCCTTTTACTAATTTACTGTGAATTCTGCTCATTCACAGCCGGCAAAGTCTTTCAAGGGAGGTTTTGCAGTCACAGACTTTATCGGTCTTGGAGAGCTGCCAGGCCAAGATCTGCAGAACCTGACAAGGAGTCCCGGAGAGTCACGAACCAATTAAGGAGGAGACAATTCCTCCCCAACCTCCTTACTGTCCGACTCGGCTGCCTGCTCCGCGGGCCACTGGCAGGCCACAACAATGAGGAAAGGAGAAGGGATGTTGTTATGTGCCCAAGATAGGATGAGCTTCTTTTTCAACGCTTTTGGTTCTGTTCTAAGAAAATACTTCATTTTCCAGAGACAACTGGCTTCAGATGCCAGAAGTAGGAGAATGTGACAGAGGAATCAAGGAGGTGTTCTATGAGGAGAGTGGTTTTATCACCGTACTTTATTTGAACTTTAAAAGAACAGAGAAAAGCAACAAAGATGATTAGGGGACTGGAGGCTGAAACATAAGAACGGTTGCAGGAATTGGGTATGACTCGTTTAATGAAAAGAAGGACTAGGGGTGACAGGATAGTAGTGTTCCAATATTTAAAGGATTGTCACAAAGAAGAGGAGGGGGTCAAGCTATTCTCCAACGCACCCAAAGTCTGGTCAAGAAGCAATGAATGGAAACTAATGAAGAAGAGAAGTAACCTAGAACTAAGGAGAAACTTCCTGACAGTTGGAACAATTAACCAGCAAGACGGCTTGCCTCCAGAAGTTGTAGGTGCTGGAGGTTTTTAAGAAGAAATTTAACAGCCATTTTCTGAAACAGTATAGGGTTTCCTGCTCAAGCAGTGGGTTATACTAGAAGACCTCCAAGATCACTTCTAATTCTGTTATTCTATTAACACAAGCAGGAGAGAAAGCCTTCAGAGCAACCCTTCTGGAACATGTTTCAACCCCATAAAAGCAGCTCATAGGACCAAGAGTAAGCAAGAATTAGTGACTGCCCACCTGCCTCTCCTGCACAAATTTATTGGGGTATATTTTCTGAATTCCTCCCCTCGCTTCAGAGCTTAATATTGGGTCCATTTTTAAATTCATACTTCTTTTTTGTCCCACTCTGTTCCATTTTTAAGGGATTTATTCTGCGGAGTGGCAGAGAGATAGACGGAGAGACAGATGGAAGGATGGACAGAGGTCACCATGGACCGACTGACATGTCAGTCAATAAGCAGAGAGAAGGACTGGCAGATGGAAGGGCTGGCAGACAGAGACGGATGTCCAAGCAGAAAGACAGATGGCCAGAGTGACAAAAGTGGGAGACGGATAGATGGATAGACAGAGGGATGGGGTGGGAGACAGAGAGATGGCTGAATGGACAAGATACATGAATAAGCAAGGGGACACATAGACAGATTGACTGACGCACAGATGGAAAACTGACTGGGCAGATACTGTGCTTCCCCGGAAATAAGACAGGGCCTTATTTTCTTTTGACACCCGAAATAAGCGCTTGGCCTTATTTTCTTTTCTTTTTTAAAAATATTTTATTTTGTTTGTACAAACTTCACATCTTTGCAACACATTACAATTTTTTACATATCTGTTGTGATTCTTTTTTCTATACAAGTAAATCTTTTATAACTATAACTTTATATATTTGTGCATTTACATTATTTCATACATTTTTTTCATTCTATATATAATATTCTCTATATAACAATTTTTACTACATTTAAGTCATTTTGTATAATATTTATTTGGTATAGTCTATCTCATATTTCTATCTTTTAATCATTTTCCGGTTTTGTAGTTGTCTATTGATTTATTAATCTTTCTTCCTTTCTTTTTGGCTTTTCTGCTTTCCTCCCCCTTTCCTCTAGCCAATTGTACAATAAATCCCATAGGGAGTAGTATTCTGATTCTTCTTTCTCTTTTAGTTCTTTCGTGAGCCTATCCATCTCTGCACATTCCAATATTTTTTTATTACATTTTCTTCTGTTGATGTATAATTATTTTTCCAGTTTTGAGCGAATGTAGTTCTCGCTGCCGTAATTATGTGTAGAATTAAGTAATATTTTTTTCATAATTTCCTTTTATAATTCCTAACAAAAACAATTCAGGTTTTAGTGCAATTTGGTGTTTAGTAATCTCCTCTAGCCAATCGTTTATTTTTTCCAATACCTTTTCGCAGATGTGCACATCCACCACATATGGTAGTATGTTCCATGTTGTTGGTTGCATTTTCAACAGATAGGTGAACACTCTGGGAACATTTTCACAATTCTCACTGGTGGAAAGTGCCATCTGTAGAACATCTTGTACATGTTTTCTCTATATGCCGTTGCCCTTGTTAATTTGTAATTTATTTCCCAAATTTTCCCCATTCCACCAATTCTATACTATACCCAAAATTCATCGCCCATTTTATCATCGTTTCTTTCACATTTTCTTCTTCCATTTTGAATTTTAATAAATAGTGATATATTTTTTTAATCAATTTTTCATCAGTTCCCTATAGAATTTTATCCAACTCTTGCGGCTCTTTATAGAATCCATCCCTTTCTCTGTCTTTTTTATACCTTGCCTGTATTTGTAAATAGGGCCACCAGCCTATATCTATTCCCTCGTCTTTCAATTCTTGCCTTGTTTTCAGTCTTTCTTGGTTTTCTAATATATCTTTATATCTTATTATCTTATTTATGTCCAATACGTTTGGATATATCAGAGCTTCCATGGTGGATAGCCAGATTGGGATTTTGTTGCAGTGTTTTGTTTTGATTTTTAACCATAAATAGAAATAGCTATGAATTTTGTCTTTCCCATTCCAGATGAAAGTGTGCCAACCCAGTTCCAAATTATAACCTTCTATTGTTAGTAATCTTCTGTTTTTTAGATTGATCCAGTCCCTTTCCAGGTGAGAGCCGCTGCTTGGTAATAAAGCTCCCAATCAGGAAGTCCAAATCCTCCTCTTTCTCTAAGGTCCTGTAGCAATTTTAATTTAATTCGTGGGTTTTTCCCTGAACCAAATAAAATGTGCAATTAATTTGTTTAAATCTATGAAAAAGTTTTTCCCCAGGCTAATCGGTACCACTTGAAATAAAAATAATTTTTGGCTAGTATATTCATTTTAACGATGGCAATTCTTCCCATTGATGATATTTGTAGTTTCCTCCAATTTCCCAGATCTTTCTTAATTTTCTGAATCATTTTAACATAATTATCTTCCTTAATTCTTGAGCCTTTCCCTGTCAGCCAAATTCCTAAAAAAAATTACTTTTTTTACTATTTGCATTCCCATGTTTTCCTCTAATTCTTGCTCTTGTTTTTTTTGGTGAGATTCTTCGTGATGATCTTTGTTTTGTTCTTATTAATTTTAAGTCCCGCTTTCTTACCAAATTCCTCTATTTTTTTGAATTAATTTAATTCCTGATT
Organism: Thamnophis sirtalis; assembly: GCF_051295495.1. Lineage (NCBI taxonomy): Eukaryota > Metazoa > Chordata > Lepidosauria > Squamata > Natricidae > Thamnophis > Thamnophis sirtalis. Next base: position 69,110,777 of record NW_028261390.1, on the reverse strand, counting down.
TTAATGGATCGTCTAATATGAATACCATATCGTCCGCAAATGTCGCTTGGCCTTATTCACAGGGAGGACTTATTATTTTTGAGGTGCAGGAGGCGGCGAGCGTGGTCACCTCGTGGCTGCTGCTGTGTTGCAATATTTTCAGGGAGGGCTTATTTTAGCGCATGCGCTCAAAAGCCCGATTGGGCTTATTATCCGGGGAGGTCTTATTTTCAGGGAAACAGGGTAAATAAGTGGATGGACAGACTGACAGGCCAATTTATATCTTTTGTGCCAACTTTCTTCAGGGTTAGAAAGAATTTGGATAAGGAAAAGCATTCCCAAAATAAGACAGGCAGTGTGATGTAACTTTTGACTGACTCCAAGTCACCTTAGGAGACCTCCCCTTCTAACCAGGATGTCAGATCAAAGATAACTCACGGTCTCTTCTCATCCATTCAGATCAGAGGTAATAAGTCCACTCAGACAGCTGTTTTTCTGCCTCTAATCCTCCCCTTTCAGACTGAAGCTTCTTAGCAGCTCCTGCAAACTCTCTCCCCAAAACCCCGTTGTGACTAATTCTACTAAAGACTCAAAACAACTGAGTCATAGCGAAGCCTAAAACACATTGCCTTCTGTAAGGAAGAGAAGAGCTTTTTGCAAGAAAGTGGGATATTTTTTTTTGCACTGCAAAGGCTAGAAAGGTGTTTGGGGTACTTCCTTTCCTCAAGGTCTCTAAATGACTTTGTAATAATATTGTTGTCGTTGTTTACAGATTACACCCAGAGGCTGAAACTGGAAGTAAAAACGCCTCCTGACAGTTTGTAGCTGACCCCAGTGAGATCTGTGGAACTCCGGAAATAATTTAACTTCAGCCAACTCCCAGCCTCTCCCCTCCTCTCTCCCCCCCCAGAAGTAAGATCATATAATCCTAGGGCAGGAAGGACATTGGAGGTCTTGTAGTCCAACCCCCTGCCTGAGGCAGGAGTCCTTATTCCATCCCAGACAAATGATGGTCCAATCTTTTCTTGAAAATGTCCAGTGATGGAGGACCCACAACTCCGGGATGAAAGCTGTTTAGAATAACAGATTTGGAAGGGACCTTGGAGGTCTTCTAGTCCAACTCCCTGCTCAGGCAAGAAATCCTATACAATTTCAGACAAAGGGTTGTCCAATCTCTTCTTTAAAACCTCCAGTGATGGAGCACCCACAACTTCTGAAGGCAAAACTGTCCCAGAGATTGATTGATCTCACTTGTTGAAAGTTTCTCCTTAATTCCAGGTTGCTTCTCTCCCTGATTAGTTTCCATCCATTGCTTCTTATCCTGCCTTCAGGTGCTTTGGAGAATAGGTTGACTCCTTCTTTGTGGCAGCCCCTGAGATATTGGAAGGCTATTATGTCACCCCTAGTTCTTTTTATTAAACTAAAGGTAAAGGTTCCCCTCGCACATACGTGCTAGTCCTTTCCGACCATAGGGGACAGTGATCATCTCCTTTTCAAAGCAGAAAATCACCTCCAAGGTGTGGCTTTACTCCTAAGTTAGCCCTGAATTCCTAGTTGTTCTTGTCTTCTGGCAGTTCTGTGCATGCGCACACTGGGAACAGGCTCCAGCTGTTCCTCTGCCTCATTGCTGTCTAGCTCCCTCTCTGCCTCCGACGCAGAGCCCTCGTCTGAGCTTTCCTCATACCATTCCAGGACTAGCCCATGTTCCTCCCCAACCTCCTCACTGTCCGCCGGCGGGCCACAACACAGATCTACCTCTGTTGTTCCCTTTCTATTCCTTAGTTCAGAGGGGCAGAGAAATAGAAAATTTGTAGGCCCCTTTCCAGCCCACATCCCTAATGATATGAATTCAGAAACTATTAATTCGTGGATGACAGTGAATCATCTTTAAAGCTTGCAAACGGGTAGTAGGAAGAGCCAGAAAGATATATCAATATGAAGCGAGGACGTAAAAGCATTTTCTGCCAGTAGTTATAAAGATAAATTCCATTGCCACTGTGAGATAATGGCTAAGGTGTTGGCTTTGCATGGCCTTGATTCTAGCCAGCCAGCAGCCCAGGTAACGATTAATATATGAGCCCAGAGGTAGAGAGGCTGATTCATATTTGGATTGATTGAAAAAGGAAAGAAAAAGTCCAAAACACCTCCTTGCCAGCAATCGACACCCAGATGAGCAGTGGTTAACACCAAGATTAATATTATGAGACCAGCAACCAAGCTGTAAACAACACCCCAGTTAGGGAAGTACAAACTCAGTCAAACAAGATAACAATAAACAACGGCCTAATCAAGGAACCACCAAGACAACTCCCATTAGCACTGATTGGATAAACCACTTGTAATTAAGCAGAGAGCAAACCCCACTCCCCCCTCGTACTGATGATGTTACCTAGCTGGTTAATGAAGCATCTACAAGAAAACTACCAAGCTTAAAGAACACCATGGACCTCACAGTCCTCCTCCTCCCTCCAGCACTGATAATGTTATCTAGTTGAGTCATGAAACATGTCAAAGCCACCAAGCTCCGAGAGTACCAAGAACCTCACAGTCCTCCTCCTCTTTCTCCCTACAACCTCTACTCCCTTCTAGCACTGATGATGATACCTAGTTGGGTCATGAAACATCTGCAAGAAAACCATGCTCAGAGAATACCAAGAACGTCACAGTCCTCCTCCTCCTCCTCCCTGCAAACCCCACTCCTGTTTAGCACTGATGATGTTGCCTAGTTGGGTAATGAAGCATCTATAAGAGACCCACCAACCTCACAGAGCACCAAAGATCTCCCAATCCTCCTCCTCCTCCTCTTCACACTCCCAGCACTGATGATGTTACCTAGTTGGGTCATGAAACATCTGCAAGAAAACCACCCGGTCTAGAGAGCGCCAAGGACAGATTGATTCAGTTTCCAGAGTCCCTTCCTTTGCAAAAGTTAATAGGGGGATTATGGAGCGTTCCCCCTTACTTAATTGAAGTCCCAGCTTAATGTAGTGGTGTCGCAGGAACAGATGATAAAGAAATCCAGACTCCAGTCTTCCCATAGCTATAGAAGCTTACTGGGTTGTTCCTTCAGCCCAACTTTCTTGCTCGGTTGTGATTGTGGAAAAAAGGAAAGAAAGCACAGGAGGAGGGGATCCCTGAAAAAGTCACCTTGTGGTTACCCAAATTTAGCAAATAAATAACACGGAAAGTGCAATAGATAATGATGAGCTCACTCCGCAGCAGAGCCACATACCAGATGGTTAAAAAGTCCTAATGCAAAGGGAAGGGTTTGCAAAAGTACGGACTCCTCCTGCCAGTGGGCCAAGTGGAAAAACGAGTCCCCTTGCCTGCCAAAAGCAAGCAGCCAGCTGCATTAGTAATGCAGACTCCGTTGCCAGCTGATGTTTCTGGAAGCCGGCGTGTTTTAAAGCCCAAGGCCCCAGAGCAAGCAAGCTTCCTCAGTCAAGCTTGCCAAGTGGAGGAGGAGAAAGCGTTAGGTAACTGGGACCAGTTGCCCTTCGGCAAGGGAACGGCGAGAGCCACAGCTTCTGGAGCCGCCTGAGATTGCAAAGAAGGGCAGGCGTGGCCGATAGGTTGCAGAACCCAGCCAGGAAGGGGGAAAAGGACTATTGACCAGAAAGCGTGGCCTGCCCTCTTTTGAGAAGCTGTGCCAGAAGGAAGCATGCAGACACGTTTTGGAACGAAACCCTCCAGGAAAGGAAGCTGACGTTATGGAGAACTTCGTTTCTTAAAAAAAGGGGGGGGGAGGGAGGGAGAGGGAAGGAGAGGGAGGTGGGAGGGGGAGAGAGGGAGGGAGAGGGAAGGAGAAAGAGAGGGGGAGAGAAGGACAGGGAGGGGGAGAGAGGGAGAGAGAGAGGGAGGGAGGAGAAAGAGAGGGAGGGAGGGAGAGGGAAGGAGAAAGAGAGGGGGAGAGAAGGACAGGGAGAGGGAGAGAGGGAGAGAGAGAGGGAGGGAGGAGAAAGAGAGGGAGGGAGGGGGAGAGAGGGAGACAGACAGAGGGAGACAGACAGACTTAATTCCAAGCCAAATTAGCCTGCTGCAATTAAATCGCACATACAGGCAGGATCATTTTTAGGCAGGCCGAATTTTAAATCTAAATTCAATAGAGAAGGTTGAGGGTGAGATAGCGATCAGCTTTGCAAGTCCTGGCAGCTTTTATTATTTTGCCATTTAGGGAACCATCTAATTCCCTCTTGTCCCGTAAGATGTCTTTTGTTGGCCATTGGGAAACTGCTTTTGACCGATGATCTCAGGGCAGAGCTGGCTGGCATGTTGCCAGTGCAGGCCCCTCACAACTTCCTGAGGATAGGAGCCAATGACTGTGTGCCCCCTCCCCACTCCAGACCCACTGCCAAGGCCCCCTGGGCCCATGCTGCTCAGCTTCCGTTCAAGAGGTCTGTTTTCCAAGCCGAGTTGTCTGAAGCCCTTAGAGCAGATGTGCTCCAGGGCTTCCTTTGGTTCTCAGCTCGGATTGGCTGCAGGTCCAGGCATGCAGGGACCTCCCCTCCGGAAGTCAATCATTGCCCAGGGTAGTCATTTGTCCTGGTCTGTCTGTCCCTTGTCAGCTCTGCCCAGTTGCTTTTTGTACCAAAAAATAATTGCCATTGATCTGACAAAGGCCGATCAAGTCAAGGAACTATTCTCGCTCTAAAAGCACATTCTTGGTTCACTTTTACATCTCCCAGTGTTGCATTTCTGCTCAGGCTGAATGAAACACCCCATCCCCTCCCTTTCTCCTCCTATCCTCTTCCCTCTCCTTCTCCCCTTCCCCTTCCCCTCCTTTCCTCTTTCTCCCCTTCTCTTCTTTTCCTTCCCCACCTCCCCTCCCTTCCTTTTCCTCTTCCCCTTCTACTCCCCCTCCCTTCCTCTTCCTTCCTCTCCCTTCTCTTCGCCTTCCTTCCCTTACCACTTTCCCTTCCCTTCCTTTCCCCTTTTGCTCCCTTCTTCTATTTCTTCCTCTTCCCTTCTCCCTCCTCTCTCTTCTTCTCCTTTCCCCCTTTCCTCTCTTCCTTTTCCTCTTCTCCTCCTTTTCCTTCCTTCCCTTCTCCCTTCCCCTATCTCTTCCCCTTCCCTCCATTTCCTTTCCCCCTTTGCTCCCTTCTCTATTTCTTCCTCTTCCCTTGCCCCTCCTCTCCCTTCTCTTCTTCTCCTTTCCCCCTTTCCTCCCTTTCTTTTCCTCGTCTCCTCCCTTCCCTTCTCCTCTCTTCCCCTATCTCTTCCCCTTCCCTCCCTTTCCTTTCCCCCTTTGCTCCCTTCCTCTATTTCTTCCTCTATTTCTTCCTCTTCCCTTCCCCTTCTTTTATTTCAAAACAATTTTTTTTTAATCTACGAAGGTGAATTACCATTTCCTCCTTGCCACAAAGTCTGCAAGGACCTACAATGCCCTGTAGGAATGACAGAACAACCCATTCCCTTGTCGCTTTGATTAGTGTAGCAGTGTAGCACCCTGGTCTCATACCGAGTAGGTTTTTCAAACAGTTCTAGTTTCACCCTACACAATCAGGAAAGTGTAAAACGATTGCAAATTTTTTTAAAAAAATGTATCGGTTTGTAGTTTCTCTTTTTTTGTTATCACAATCACGATAAAATTATGGCTACATTCAATACGATGGAATGGCTATGTTATTTTGGGACCCTAGCTATACTGATTGTATTAGATTATATGCAATTGATGTAATTAATGAATTGGTGATGTCTATGAAATGCTTTTTCTATTGGTCTAAAATGATTTAAACGTATTACTATTACTTTGTGATCAAAATATTGAAATCTGGTTTTCTGCATGGAATAAAATTGTGCTTTATAACATGATAGCATATACTATACTGCCCAATTTCCCCGGAAACATCACCAGTACTTCATAAATGGTATAAAACTAAGGTACGCTGGAGTCTACATTTTTTAAAAAGGAGTTAAAAAGCAAATTTCATCATAACAAAAAAAGTTAATCTTGTAAAACAGAACAAATTGCCCTTTGGTATAAATATTGGATCTAATAAAATGGAATATTTACACTGAAAAAAAGAAAAGAAAAAAGAAAACAATCTAGGAAAAAGGAAAGGTGCGTTAATGTCAAAGGAGATATGTGGGAAGAGGAGAACATTTAGGGCAGGGCTGGTCAGGCAAGGGAAGTAGAAGGAAGGAAGGGAGATGGCAAGGGAGGAAGAAGAGGAGGAATACTAGGAGGAGGAGAAGGAGAAGGAGAAGAAGGAGTTACAACGGCACTGAAAAAGGTGACCGGTTTCTACACTTACGACCATTGCGGCAGCCCCATGGTCACATAATCAAAATTCAGACACTTGGCAACTGACTCATATTTATGACAGTTGCAAGATTGGCTGATCCTCTTTTGTGAAGCAAAGTCAACGGGGAAGCCAAGATTCACTTAAACGGTGAGAAAGAGTGTACAATGGGGCCAAACTCACTTAACCTGTGTCTACCTTGGCCACAGAGATTTTGGCTTCAACTGGACTCTTAAGTTCAAGGACTAACTAGCAGTAGTTGCTCCAAGAAGAAATGATGCCTTTTGTCCTGCTCTTAATTCCACACCCCTTTTGTACTTTAAACTTAATCAGCCTTTTGATCTACAAGTCCTCCTTTGATTGCTCAGTCTGGTCTGGATCTCTGCTTTTGCAAATCATTTATTACTTATTTTATGGCTGCTGAGATCGAGATAATGTTCGGAAGCCAGGCCTAAAGAAGTTTATAAACTGCTTGCATCTGGGGCAGTCCTTGGTAAGCACTGTCTGCAAGGAGTATAAGCCTTTCCATTCCCCACCATCCAGTCAGAGCTGAAGAAGCTTCTTGGATGAGAAGCGAAACGTCTTCAAAGAAAAATAAAGAAAATCCAGTGGATTTTGAAAAAAGCACCTTTGGGACAACCATGAACTGGATGACTGAGAAGCTCCGTAGACATTCATCTCTTATTCCTACCGAGCTGGCCTCTGATGGTGGCAGTTGCCACCCGGTGAGTTACAATACATCCGTGACTTATGCCCCCCTAAACAGGTTCTCAGATTTCTCCTTTTCCTTCTGCTCAGCAGAAACTGGCACAGAAAGATGATCTTCATCATTGTCAGTTTACGCTGACTCATTTTCAGTGTTTAGAAAGCGGGGAATAGCTAGGCTCCCTGCTTAAGGTGACAGCAGTAACAAACGAGAAAGAAAATGGTACCCTTCCAGCCACACAAGGTTAGATTAGAAGTGCCTCCCAAAGAACCAGGCCTCAGAATACTCTTTCTAGATATGTATTTCTCAATTCTCTATTCATTGCATTGACATCTTTACTCTCCCCCCAGAAGGTCAATAAAATTCTGTAGATATTTTAGCAGGATAGAATAGAGTTTGGAGGTCTTCTGTCCAACCACCTGCTCAAGCAGGAAACCCTAGACCAGGGATGGCGAACCTTTTTGACACCAAGTGCCCAAACCAGAATGCACATGCATGTACATTCATGTGCATGTGCCAGAGCCCCAAAGACCAGCTGGCTGAGGCGCGCATGCCTGTTTTTGGGCTGGTTTGGGGTGTTTTTCTGGCTGGAAAAATGGTCTGAAAACAGCCCAAAAACAGCCCATAAAATGACCTGGGTTTTGGGTGTTTTTCAGGCTGTTTTCTGGTGCTTCAGTGCCCACAAAGATCAGCTGGCAGCTCTCATGTGCGCACTGGAAACCAGGAGAGCAGTTGGCAACAGTGCGTGTGCCCACATAGACGGCTCTGTGTGTTACCTGTGGCACACATGCCACAAGTTCGCCATCACAGCCCCAGACTATTTTAGACAGATGGCTGTCCAGTTTCTTCCTAAAAACCTCCAGTGTTGGAGCAGCCACAACCTCTGGAGGCAATCCGTTCCATGGGTTAATTGTTTTAAACTGTCAGGAAATTCCTTAGCAACCTAAGTTCTTCTAGGTTGCTTCTTTCTTTGATTAATTCCCATCTGTTGCTTCTTATCCTGGCTCTGGTGCTTTGGAAAATAGGTTGACCTCCTCCTCTCTGTGGAAGCCCCTCAAATATTGGAAGACTGCTATCATCTCTCCCCTGTTCCTTCTTTTCATCAGACTAGCCATGCCCAGTTCCTGCAACCGTTCTTCATGTATTTTAGCCTCCAGTCCCCCTAATCAACTTTGTTGCTCTTCTCTGCACTCTTTCCAGAGTCTCAACAACGTTTTTACATTGTGGAGACCAAAATTGGATTCCGATTGGAGAAAAATCTAAGGATTCTGCAGGGATTTTAACCTGGGATAATTTTAGGAGAATGCCACATGGGCTTTTAACCTGTCGATTTCTAAAAGGCATGACAGGTAAGCAGCAAAAACCTGCATGTGAATACATAAAGAAAACACTTAGGTGTTTTATACAGGACTGTCAAGCATTATGCACATCTGTTGCAGTACGAGTCGCCTTCCCAGCAAAATGATTTTGGCCTTCTCGGGAGTATTATCTAGACACACCTGGGTAGGTTAGTAAGTTGAACATATTTCACCGTCTACACCTGGTCTGTTGTAGGTTCATTTAAAGTTTGGCTATAGTCTTGCAGATTTGTTTGATCTCAAGATAGATCCAACTCTTATGCATTCATCAGAATGGATTATTTCCCAGGTTTGGAATATGGAATTTAAGTCTCAGAGGTCTGTTCTGCATATGAACGCTGTGATTAAGCATGGTCCCCCATGAATAAGTCATCTTGTTTGTCACGTTCTTAGCTCTAATAATTGCCTATGTCTGCACCCTTGTATTGTGAAACGCTCATATTAAGAAGGAGAGGAAAGGAGGTGAAAGGAGGAGGAGAAGAAGAAGAAGAAGAAGAAGAAGAAGAAGAAGAAGAAGAAGAAGAAGAAGAAGAAAGAGGAGGAGGAAGGAGGAAGAAGAGAGGAAGGAGGAGAAGGAAGGAGGTGGAAGGAGAAGAAGAAGAAAGAGGAGGAGGAGGGAGGCAGAAGAGGAGAAGAAAGGAGGAAGAAGAAAAAAGGAGAAGGAAGGAGAAGAAGAAAGAGAAGGAGGAGGAGGAAGAAGAAAAGGAAACAGAAAACGTACAATTCTCTTTCTCTATTTCAACATAATTTCCCCTTAAAAGGTACTTCTTATCGATAAAAAATAAAATACCAATTTTTAGCGATAGACGAGAATAGTTGTAACTCCGGGGTCATTGATGCTCTCTGAACTTGGTTGTTTTCTTGCAGATGTTTCATTATCCAAACAATGGGTTAGATAATGTTACCTAGTTTGGGTAATGAAACATCTGCAAGAAAACAACCAAGCTCAGAGAGCACCAAGGACCCTCTCAGATCAGTTTTGGATAAGGAGCACTTTGATTTTTTTAAAAAACAACAATAGATGTCTGATTATTCCATCAACATGCCTGGATAAGTGATATTTCTCATTAAAGATAACACCTTTTTAAGTCTCTAGAGCTACATCAAAATTGCATGCAGTGTGATTAATTCCTAGGTCCCTATTTGTCTCTAGGGTTGAGCTGAGTGATTGGAGAATCATCCCTTGTTTCCCTGCACCTGTTTTGCACTTTGTATTAAAGAATGAGTAGCTAATACGCTTGCATGAAGGGTTGGAAGATACATGAATGTAGTATTGGCTGCCAATTCTCAAAACAGCTGGATCTTTCTGTGTACAATCTGGGAGAAAGATGCAGCTGCTTTCAAGAGTTGTAGAGAGGGGCTGTGTTTGTGTTTTCATAGTCTCAAAAGCCCTTTTCGGAGTTTAATTTTGTAACTTTGCACATTTCATTGAGGAATGTATGAATAATCAGAATGCACTGGTATGTAAAACAGAAACCGTTTGAAGTTACAGCATCCCTGAAAAAGGTGACCTATGACCGTTTTTCACAGTTACGACTTTGGCAGCAACCCCATGATCAGGGGATCAACATTCAGATGCTTGGCAACACGTTCATACTTATGACCGGGGTTCCCCTTTTGCAACCTCCTGACAAGCAAAGTCAATGGGGAAGACAGATTCACTTAACAACCGTGTTACTAACTTAACAACGGCAGTGATGCCCTGAACCACCATGGCAAGAAAGGTGGTAAAATGAGGCAAAGATTCACTTAACAACAGAATGTCTCACTTAGCAGCAGGAAGTTTGGGCTCACTTGTGGTTGTAAGTCGAGGACTACCTGTATTGGAACTACATAGCAATCTTCCAGCTGCAGTAAGATCTGCCAAATTAACAAGGTGTGTGTGTGTGTGTGTGTGTGTGTGTGTGTGTGTGTGTGTAAAAAGCAGTAATCACTATCTTATCACTTCCACATTCCAGGTTTTGGATGTAGCTAAGCAAGAATTCTTTGTTTAAGGCTTCCTAGCCTGCATGTGGCAATTGTGTGTGGCAATTAGGTCTCTGGCAGCATTCCCAGGGAGATAAAGGTGGATGCTTATCAACATCCCCCTGAAAGACTGTGGCAACTCAAGCAGACATCTGTCGGAATCTTCACAGACTGTTTGTGAAGCCTTGCGGACTGTGAATGGCCATAATTTACAGCCGTATAAATAAAAGAGGGTTTTGGGGACTAAGATTGTGATTTATGCTTTCTCAGGAAACCTAGGTCAGAACAAGTGACTTTGGGCGAATCCTGTCTTCTGCCTTCATTAGGAGCATGAATGCTACCTGTGTGGTAGCAATAGGTAAAAGTTCCCCTCACACTGTGCTATCATTCCTGACTCTAGATGGCGGTGCTCATCTCCATTTCAAAGCCAAAGAGCCAGCGCTGTCCGAAGGCATTTCCATGGTCATGTGGCCGGCATGACTAAATGCCAAAGACGCACAGAACGGTGTTACCTTCCCACCAAAATGGTTCTGATTTTTCTACATGCATTTTTACATGCTTTCGAACTGCTAGGTTGGCAGAAGCTGGGACAAGTAATTGGAGCTCACTCCGTTAAGTGGTGCTAGGAATTCCAACGGCCGAACTGCTGACCTTTCTGATTGACAAGCTCAGCACCTCAGCCACTGAGCCACTGCGTCCCATCAGCAAATATATACCTGGGATGAAATTCCAAATTGCCGAATTGCCTTTTTAAAGATATTCAGTTGAACCATTTGTTTCATTTTAAACATTTCTATAGATTTCTATTCTCCGAGCAACCTGCTAATTCTTTTTTAAACTAACCGAATCCACATTACTATTAAAGGCCAGAGTGAGTGGAAAAGAGATCAAATAATATATGACATCAACCATTGATGGTAGAGGTAGGATAAAAGCAATAAAAACAATGACAATACGGTCTATACTTATATTGATTTACAGTAAATAATATCAAATTGAGCTATATCTCCATGGATCTATGACAAAAAAAATAGGTAAAAGCAAATACTAGAAGAAAGGGAAAAGGAAAGTATCTGTTGGCAAGGAAAAAATTATGGTCCTTCAATTACATATTCTTTTATTTAGTTAATACAATATGCTAAGAGAGCCAGTTTGGTGTAGTGGTTAAGGCATCAGGTGAGAAAACAGAAAGTGGCGAGTTCTAGTCCTGCGGCTTTAGGCATAAAAGTTGGCTGGGTGATCTTTGGCCAATCACCAAGAGACAGTGAGTTCTAGCCCCGCCCTAGATATGAAAGCTGACTGGGTGACTTTGGACCAATCACCAAGAGACAGTGAGTTCTAGCCCCGCCCTAGATTTGAAAGCTGGTTGGGTGACTTTGGGCCAATCACCAGAAGGCGGTGAATAAATAAATAAGGGTGGGAGTGTTGTGGCCCGTCAGTGACCAGAGGAGCTGGCAGCAGAGTCGGACAGTGAGGAGGCTGTGGAGGGGCATGGGCCAGTCCTGGAGTCTGGGGAAGGCTCGGACGAGGGCTCTGTGTTGGAGGCAGAGATGGGGCCGAGGCCATCTGGCAGTTATCAGCTGCTTTCAGAGCTAAACAGCAGTGAGGCAGAGGAACAAGCTGGAGCATGTTCCCAGTGTGCGCATGCGCAGAGCTGCCAGAAGAAAAGAAAATTCAGAAATGGTTCAGGGTTGACTTGGAAGTAAATTCACAGGCGGAAGGTGATTGGCCTCTCCCAAAGGAAATAAAGAGAGGTGAAAGGGGAGTGGGCTTTTGCAGGAAACAATTTGTTCCTTCGGTCATTAAGATTCATTTCAGGGGTGTGAAGATTTCTCCATGTATCTCAGAGACTCTGTGCCCAGCCTTTCCTTGCACAGGACCTCATTTGGAAAATATTTACATGGCAGCTTTCCAAGATAGATAAGGTCTGGAGTCATAAATATTCCTTTGAAAGACTGTTTGCCAGGCCTTGGCTGGATGTGGATGAGAGGAATTCACATTTGTTTAATAAAAGGAGTTTTGTCGGGACCAGGACTCTGCCTTGTGCTTTTTGGGAAAGCCTAGGTCAGAACACAGATTTCCCAGACTACCAAGAAAAAAAAGTTTGTTTTTAGGGAGCTAAAGAAAAAAAAAGGCAGAGAGGCAATGAGTGAAAAGGATAGTGGTAATTTCTAGGAGCAGCAGGCGTGTGCAGTGATGCAAGAGGAACAAAGATCAGGGGAAAGGAAGTGTTGGATAGAAATACAGAAAGATAAGGATAGGATAATGTTACAGAGATTTTCAAAAAGGAGGGCATGTGTCAGACCCAAGACCACAGAGAAAGTGTACTTACACACACACACAAACACACACACACACAAATATATTTGTGGTACAAAATGATGGTTCAAATTCAAATGGACAAAGTTAAGTTAAGGGATTTCAATGATGCCTTTAGAACACAGAATCATTGGACTGGAAGGGATCTTGGAGGTCTTCTAGTCCAGCCCCCCTCCCCCCCCCCCATACACCATAAGAGAATGCAGTAGTACAGGCTAATATATCACTTTCCTGGGTAAATGATTAGCCCACCAAAAGCATTTCTATCTTATTAAGGCTGATATTTTTATTTTTTATTTTGATCTGTATCGAGGGCACTGTTTCAGCACTTCCAAGGGCTCCCCAGTGTCAGATGAAAAGGAAATGGTTGCTGGAACTCATCAACACACCCAAATTACTTTTCAAAGCTATGTCAAATATGGCCTAGTCATAGACAGAGAAATCTGCTGGGTGGAGCAACAGAAAATATAATTGCAGTTCTATAGGTAGGATGCTAAAGAATGGGAAGGCAGCAGAAGGGAAGGAAGGATGTTTGAGGTCCTTGGTGCTCTCTCACCTTGGTTATTTTCTTGCAGACTTTTCATTACCAAATTAGGTAACAACCTCAGTGCTAGAAGGGATTAGGGTTTGCAGGGGGGGAGGAGGAGGAGGAGGAGAAGGAGGAGGAGGAGAAGAGGAGGAGGACTGTGGAGTCCTTGGTGCTTTCTGAGCTTGCTTGTTTTTTTGCAGATGTTTCATTACCAAACTAGATAACATAATCAGTGTTAGAAGGGAGTGGGATTTCCAGAGAGGAGGAGGAGGGAGGAAGAGGAGGAGGAAGAGTATGCATCCTTGGGGCTCTTTAAGGTTTTCTTGCAGATGTTTCATTACCAAACTAGATAACATAATCAGTGCTAGAAGAGAGTGGGATTTCCAGAGAGGAGGAGGAGGTGGAAGAAGAGAAGGAGAAGAAAGAAGAGTATGCATCTTTGGTGTTTCATTTGCAGATGTTTCATTACCAAACTAGGTAACATCATCAGTGCTAGAAGGGAGAGGGGTGTGCCAGCCCAAAAGGAAACAAAAAGACAAAAACATCTCCTCCATCAGCAATTACACCCAGATAATCAGAGATTAACACCAAGATTAATACTAAGATTAACAAACAAGAAGCAAGTAAACAATACTCCAATGAAGGAACTACCAACTCAGAAAAACAGGCTAACAGGAAAAAAAAACAGTCTAATCAAAACTACTACCACCAACACTGGTCTAATAGGGCAAGCGGCTATTATGCAGCAACAGCAAACCTCAACCCCTTCTAGCACTGATGGTGTTACCTAGTCAGGTAATGAAACATCTGCAAGAAAACCACCAGGCTCAGAGAGCACCAAGGACAAATATTGTCTTCTATGGGAAGCTGAAAGCCTTGAAGAGAAATGCTTGGGTCACTTTGGAGATAGAAATGTATAAATCAGATGATAAAGAAAGTCAATGAGCGATTCTAACGTGTAGCCAAGGAGGAATCCATGCACTCTAAGAGTGTTTCTGAAATATTAGCAGTCACTCATTCTATTCTCTATACTAGATAATAACCCGGCACTGCCTGGATATTTATATATCCCAACCCTCCTTCCATGAATGTTGCCACAATTTCTAATGTTGGATTTTCCCCTTGCCAGAAGGAGCCCCCTTGTGAAGCTGTGACCATGGCAACTTCACTGCACTGTACAGTAGAAGCCATTTTAAGGCACAACAGGCTGTATCTTAACAGAACACACACACACACACACACACACACACCTGAGGGGTGTTAGGGGTGTCTTACCCCCACAGTATTTGTTTCCAGAGAATAAGTCATCTGTGTTGAAATTGCTCAAGGCATTCCAGAGTTATGCTCACACACACACACACACACACACACACACACACACACACACGAACTCACTCACATTCACACACACAAAACCATAGATAGATAGATAGATAGATAGATAGATAGATAGATAGATAGATAGATAGACAGACAGACAGACAGATATAGATATAGAGAGATAGAGATAGATAGATAGATAGATAGATAGATAGATAGATAGATAGATAGATAGGTAGATAGATAGATGATAGATAGATAATAGATATAGATATAGATTAGCAGTCACTCATTCTATATATAGTAATTTATTCTATAAGTTTTTTATGCTAAGTTTCTCAGAAATCCCCTCCCTGTGTTTAAGGACTTTGTATCCCAGATACGATTAGAATTTAAATCCATGTTTTATTTTCCGGCATGAAAGGCTGCTGTTCTGCATTCAATCCTACTTACTTATATTATTATTTACATGACTAATTCAGTCCAAGAGAACTTCTGTATTCACGTAGTCCTTGACTTGCAACCACAATTGAGACCAAAATTTCTGTTGCTAAGCAAAACGTTTGTTAAGTGAATTTTACCCCGTTTTATGACCTTTCTTGCTGCAGTTTTAAGCGAATCACTGCGGTTGTTATGTTAGTGACACAGTTGTTAAGTGAATCTGGCTTCCCTGTTGACTTTGCTTGTAAAAAAAGGTCACTGCAACCGTCATAAACATGAGTCAGTTGCCAAGCGTCTGAATTTTGATCATGTGACTCTGGGGATGCTGCAAGGGTGAAAAATGGTCATATAAGCCATTTTTTTTTAGCGCCGTTGTAACTTGGAACGGTCACTAAAAGAACTGTTGTAAGTCAAGGACTACTTGTCCATACTTGTGGTACACCAACACCGTCCAATTTTCTTGGTGGTGTTGCGTGTCTTATATCTGAAAATGCCAGGAAGGACGAGAGATCTACAGAGACAACGGGGCATGTGTGCACAATCGCATCTGAAGGTGTGATTAGCCGAACAACTAGATAGCAGATTATATCAGTAGTCTAGTAAATTCTAGATAATCCCTTACATATGAGGCGGTGAAGTCCTAGATCCATGGCGACAGGGATTTAAGAAAGAGCCTTCAAAGCAGCATAAAATGGGGGAAAAAATATTGTCCACCCTGGACTGGTGAACACAGCTTTATCCATGGTAAGAATATGTGGAAGCTAACTTTTGGTAGGATTCAAATATAATTTAACCACCGGTTCTCTGCCGTAATGACCAGCTGGGTAGGCATGTGTGGGTGGTCATGTGACTGAGTGGGTGGTATGGGCAACTCAATATCACTCACATCAAGGGGCACCTCACCTCACCCCTCCCTTCCCAGCCAATCCTTGTCACGCCCAGCTACTGGCCCTGCCGCCCAGTTGGGCAAGCGGCTGGCTGGCTAGGTCAGTGGCCGGGCAGCGCGGCGAGGAGTGGCTGGGAGGGGAAGGGCGAGGTGGGGCCAGGAGTGTGGAGGCACGCTGCTCAGCTGAACTGCACAAAAACTTAGTTACCGGTTCTACCGAATCTGTGCAAACTGGATGAATCCCACCACCGAAGCTAAGCCGCATCAGAATCATAAAACAGGGTCCCTATCTGTATTTTGCTCAGAGCACATAGAAAATGGGACATTTGGATGTACGTTTTGAAGGCCACTTGTAAGTCAAACAATTCAAGCCTCATTTGTTAGGTTTAGTAAATATATAAACCTTCTTGCCAATGTTCAGTGCGTTAAAACACTGAGCACCCTGGCTGTATTTGTCAACAGTAGACAGGATCCAAAGAACCAATGCTCTTTCTTCCTCAGGTAGTCCTTGATCTATGACCACCATTGAGCCCAAAGCCTGTTAAGGGAGTTTTGCCCCCAATTTACGACTTTTCTGGCCACCGTTCTTAAGTGAATCATGGCAGTCGTTGAGTCAGTAACGTGGTTGTTAAGTGAATCCAGCTTCCCCATTGACTTGGCATGTCAGAAAATTGCAAATGGTGATCAGATGACCCTCCCTGGCACAATGCAACTGTCATAAGTACATGCCAGTTGCCAAGCGCCTGAATTTTGATCAATTATTTGGCAATAATTATTTGGCGTTTTTTAAAATTTTTATTAAGCTATTTTCTTCATTTTATATCACAATTTTCATCTTTACAACGCTTCAGTGTCAGTATACCTCATACGTACATTCAGGTTGCTTTTTATTTTTCTTCCCTTTTTATATACGTACATATTCCTTTATAACTGCTAACTCGAAGTTAGCAATATATACTAATCTACACAATGTGCGGTTGCTATAGTGATATAAATATATGTATTACATTTTTGTCACATTTTATCATATTTTAACATTACATATTCTTTCATCCTTTTTTATTGACTCCTTAGTCTTTTGCTTCTATACTCTAACCAGTTGTACCACATATTCCAAATCAAATAATATTATATTTTATTTCAATTGTCAGCCTATCCATTTCGGCACATTCTCGCACTTTATCACCATGCCATCAAGAGGTATACTTTCATTTTTTCCAATTTTGCGCCATGGTTATTATGTGTAGCCTTATGTATTGCAGTGATGGCTAACCTTTTCCAGATAAAGTGCCCAAAGTGCAGACGCGCTCCCACGAATTTGCATGGGAGTGCGCCTGAATCCCCAAAATGCAATGCACGTTCCCGTGCATGCATCCCACCTCCCGCACATGTGCACACACACCCCATATACACCCCACTGCATGCATATGCGGCCCACTGCACGTACCCCACCATGCCTGTGCGTGCCCCCTCAAGATGCACCCTTTCCCCCACATGCCTTTCCCCCCCCCCATTTATGCGCGGCAGAGACCCAATAACCAGCTGGCCGGTGGAAGGCATGTGCGCATCCACAGCGGAGATGAAGTGGGGTTATGGCTCACATGCCCACAGAGAGGGCGCTGCGTGCCAGCTGTGGCACGGGTGCCACAGGTTCGCCATCACAGATGTATTGAGTTTTTTAAAATTACAATTTCCTGTTACTATGCCTAGCAAAAATAGCTCCCGTTTTAACTCTATTTGTTGTTTGATTATTTCCTCTAGCCACTTTCTTATTCTTATCCAATATTGTTATTTGGTGTTTTCTGCACCAGCATTTGAATTTGAGTTGTGGTCATTTTGACCGCAGATCTTTGTTAATATATATATTTTTTACAATGTTGGGGCCACGTTTTCTGCCAAAAAGAGTGCGATTTGGTGACCCAAACTTCGAAGAAACTATTCATAGAAGAAACTTCTTCTGTGAAGAAGCAGAGAGTGATCTGAGTGAAGTGGAATCGGATTGCGACAAAGGTTTTTTAATGGAGGATGAGGAACCCTCTGCTGCCGCTTCTGACATCAGCAATGATGAAGCTCCCAATGAAATTGATGACTAGGGACTAAATAGAACTCTTGGCAAAATGTCATTATTCAGTTTGTAGCAATGGCGTTTTCCCATGAAGATTATATTTCCTGCTGCAAAGATTTTCCTTATCACCCGATCAAGGACTTCTACAGATAGGCTAATGTCATGCTTCTTTGAATATTGTTGTCCTTTTATAAGAACTAGAGGTACCTATAACCACCACCTGTTCACAAATTTGTGGTTGCTCATCATATTGAGAAAATGTGTGCTGTTTTATATATATATATATATATATATATATATATATATATATATATATATATATATATATATATATATATATATATATATATATATATATATATATATATATATATATATATACTTAAAGTCACAACCCCTGGTATGCCCAATTGTGGGAGGAAGGTCACACGGTTAGGTTAGGTTTATTGGGATTTATATGCCGCCCTTTTCCCTGAGGGGACTCAGGGCGGCTTACAACCACAGGGGAGGGGAAGTGCAAGGTCAAAACAAACACTTTGTGAACAAAAGAAAAATAATAAAACACAGCTTTCATTCAGCAATCAAACACTCGGGCGGGTAATTGGAAGCCTATCCCCAGGCCTGCTGGGAGAGCCAGATCTTGAGGGCTGCGCGGAAGGTCTGGGTCGTGGTGAGGGTGCGGATCTCCATGGGGAGCTCGTTCCATAGGGTCGGGGCAGCAACAGAAAAGGCTCTCCTCCTCTGATAAACTTCCACTTTATCAGCACAAATAAAAAAAACACACACACACATATATATATATATATATATATATATATATATATATATATATATATATATATATATATATATATATATATATATATATATATATATATATATATATATATATATATATATAATGTTGTATTTGTGCTGATAAATAAATAAAGGTAAAAATATTGGCTTTCTGTCTGGATGGTCTCTTGTGATGAGCTGATGGACAGAGAAAGGAAGCAGTATGCCTCCTCCCATATTTGGGCATACCAGGGGTTGTGACACTAAATATATATACACACATATATACATATATAGTCTCCCTTTATTTATTTATCAGCACAATTGCAACACACACACACACACACACACACACACACACACACACACACACATGCAGGTTTTGGTATATTCGGGTCATCCAGGCGGGGCTGGATGAATCAAATTAAGATTGCCAGGAGAAATATCAACAACCTCAGATATGCAGATGAGACCACTCTAATGGCAGAAAGTGAAGAGGAACTAAAGAGCCTCTTGATGCGGGTGAAGAAGAGGGTGAAAAAGTTGGCGTGAAACTCAACATTAAGAAAACTAAGATCATGGCATCCGGCCCTCTCAATTCCTGGCAAATAGATGGGGAAGAAATGGAGGTAGTGACAGATTTTATTTTCCTGGGCTCCAAGTTCCCCACAGATGGGAACTGCAGCCAAGAGATTAAAAGACGCTTGCTCCTGGGAAGGAAAGCTATGGCAAATCTAGACAGCCTACTAAAAAGCAGAGACATCACCCTGCCAACAAAAGTGTGTATAGTCAAGGCTGTGGTTTTCCCATTTGCAATGGATGGCTGTGAAAGTGGGACCATACAGGAGTCAAGGAGCTACTTCTAGAAAAGATGGAAGCCATGGTGAATTCAGAACTGGCCAGGTCAGCAAAGGGATAGTGGCCAACATACACTGATACCCGAAGCTGGATGGAGAAACAACCCCCCCTTCCTTTGTTTTTAAAAGAATAACATGGATCACTTTCAATATTTGCTTTCGAAATTCCTTGGCACAGACGCAGCATCAGTACCCGTAAAAGAGAAATCACAACAACAGAAAACCACAAAAGAGTTCACGGAACTGGCAGAAAAGGTTTCAATGACATCCAAAGTTTTTTAGCAATCTCAACACTTAAGGTTCTCCTGAAAAGTCGCAGAAGGATGGCGAGTGCGATTATAAAGAAGCACGATAAGTTGAACGGAAGGCAGCAAAGCAGCAAGTTACAACAACAACAACAGCAGCAGCAACAACAGCGTTACATCTCTGAAATATTCCTTCAAGTGCAGCTGAGAAAAATCTGACTATGAATCATTTGTTTATGGTGGCGTATAGTAGGAAAAGGGGCGCGGTGGCTCAGTGGCTGAGATGCTGAGTTTGTCGATCAGAAAGGTCGGCCCAGGGACATTTTCCTTCAGTGCTCCAAAATTTCCTGATTTTGCAAGCTTTGTTTATCGTTGTCTTCACTAAATAATTTTTGGCAATGTTATTTTCTTTCTTCCCAACCCAAAGGAATGTTGGAAAGAAATGACATATCCAAGAGGCACAGGACTCTGTTGGTCAGTCCATCAGCAACATAATTTTGGAAACAGAATAATAATACAAAAAAAAAAGAACCAAATTTGGCCTGGTGGAAAAAGCCAGTAAAAATAAATTCAAGTTGCAAAATAGGTTGGATTCAACAAGGGGTTGCAAAAAAATAATAATAATCTAGAAATAATGTTTTCAGCTGCACAACACTTGTCTATGATGATCAATGAAGACATGGATTTTGATTTGTGTCTTAATCACTGGTAGTGTGTGAAATTTATTTGCATTTTTACATCTCATTTAATAAATCATGGGTATTTTCATGCATGTTACAATTTGACACTGGATGAAGATGCAGTGGGAGGCAGTTTGGACTAGTGGTTAAGGCGCAAGGCTAGATATCAAGAAATCATGAGTTATAGTCGTGCCTTAGACATGAAAGCCAGCTGTGTTATGTTGTGCCGTTCATCAGGAGACTGTGATTTCTAGTCCTGCATTAAGCATGAAAGCTAGCTGGGTGATGTTGTGGCCCGCCAGCAGCCAGCAGAGCTGGCAGCAGATTCAGACAGTGAGGAGGTCGGGGAGGAACATGGGTCAGTCCTTGGGTCTGGGGAAAGCTCTGATGAGGGCTCTGTGTCAGAGGCAGAGAGGTGGCCAAGGCCATCTGGTAGTTATTTGCTGCGTCCGGAGCCTCCAGAGTCTGACATCAGGAAAGCAGAAGGACAGTGGGAGCCTGTTCCCAATGTGCGCATGCGCAGAGCTGCCAGAAGGCAAGAACAACTAGGAAAACAAGGTCAACTTGAGAGTAAGGCTTGGAAGGCTAGCTGGGTGACTTTGGGCCAATCACCAGGAGATGGGGAATTCAAATGCCACCTCAGTCATGAAAGCTGTCTGAGTGACTTTGGGCTAGTCTTTCTCTTTCAGGCCAGCTCATCTTGCAGGGTTGATGTTGTGGGCAAAATAGGAGGAAGATGTTTTGGATATGGTTACCACCTTAGGTAATAAGGTAAATAATGATGAGATATAAATAACTTTATGAAGGAATAGAGCAGTGGCCCATTTATATTACAGTATTTCTGCATATAATTTGCAGTTTGGCTACATGTCTCTGAATAGCTTTCTTTCTATGGCTGAATCCTGTCTTCATTAGGAGCATGAATGCTCCCTGTGTGGTAGCGATAGGTAAAGGTTCCCCTCGCACATATGTGCTAGTCGTTCCTGACTCTAGATGGCGGTGCTCATCTCTGTTTGAAAGCTGAAGAGACAGCACTGTCTGAAGACGTCTCCGTGTTTATGTGCCCAGCATGACTAAATGCCAAAGGCGCACGGAAAGCTGTTATCTTCCCACCAAAGATGATCCCTTTTTTTTCTATTTGCATTTTTTACATGCTTTTGAAGTGCTAGGTCGGCAGAAGCTGGGACAAGTCACGGGAGCTCACTCCGTTACGCAGCACTAGGGATTCGAACCACCGAACTGCCGGCCTTTCTGATCAGCAAGCTCAGTGTCTTAGCCACTGAGCCACTGAGTCTCACTGGTAGCGATAATACCACACTAATTAAATAATTGAGGGCAAATAATTGAGAGAATGATTGAGGATAAAAGAAAAAGGGGACGACAGAGAATGAAGTGGCTGGATGGAGTCACCGAAGTAGCAGGCGTGAGATTAAATGGACTCTGGAGGATGGTAGAGGACAGGAAGGCCTGGAGGTACATTGTCCCCGGGGTAGCAATGGGTTTGACATGACTTCGCAACTAACAACAACAAATTAAATAATGATTTAATGTTTCTCACTATCCTAAGGCTCTGCATTAAAGAGAAAAGGCTCAACAAATTTGGTTATAGAGTGGCTCGTATTTCTAATAAAAAAAAACTTATATATTTTTCCAATTCAAAGACACCCACATCCTATTCTGCTGATCCAAGTTGTAATCATCACTTTCATCTTGAAATTAACTGAGTTACTCAGAAAGCTGCCAGTCTCCTTTGACCTTAGAACTGCATTTACAAAAAATAAAAAATAAAAAAATCTCCACAACTTTTGGCCTTGAAAGGTTGCTGACATAG
The DNA here is from genome assembly GCF_051295495.1 of Thamnophis sirtalis. Taxonomy (NCBI): domain Eukaryota; kingdom Metazoa; phylum Chordata; class Lepidosauria; order Squamata; family Natricidae; genus Thamnophis; species Thamnophis sirtalis. The sequence goes on along the minus strand of NW_028261390.1, from coordinate 69,088,577 downwards.
GCAAAGTTTGTGTGGATTTAAAAGAGACAGCAAACTCTCCACCTTGAAAGGTTTTTGGCTTGTTGCATCACAGTTGTGGAAGCCCTCAGAATCAGCAGTTTGGAGAGACCCATAGCCAAAGGAGGGAAGAAAAGGGAAGGGAAGGGAAGAGGGAAGGGAAGGAGGGAAAGAAAGAAAAGAGGAAGAGAAGAGGAAACAGATAATTACTAGTGAGGAAAAAAAAACTTATTTGTGACTCCCATTTTTCCCTGTGGCCTCTTTTACTTGTTTTGTCCCATTGAGGAATTCTGAATTAAATATATAATGCATATTTGTTTTATTTTCTTATGAAAATAAAATAGTATCCAAAGGTTTCCAAAAACAATTATTTGATGAAGAAGGGAAAAAAGGGTCTCTGCTGCATTAAGCAATGCCAGAACTTCTGTGGTATCCTTGCTCTTGCTCTTAAATTAAAATTCCCAAAGCATTAAAAAGAAAAGGCATAGGAAAAATCTCACAGGATACTGAAATGCACATGGCTCGGGTAGTTGTGTTCAAAGCCATGCAACAGCTGACATGAAACAGAGAACCTCAAGATCTTTCAAGGAAGGAAGGAAGGAAGGAAGGAAGGAAGGAAGGAAGGAAGGAAGGAAGGAAGGAAGGAAGGAAGGAAGGAAGGAAGGAAGGAAGGAAGGAAGGAAGGAAGGAGAGTTCATGCAAAATCTTGTGAAATGTTATTATTCTTGAACATGGTGAAGTAAGATGTAGGGCTAAAACTTTGGAGGCTCTAATATTATTTTAGGCTATTTACCCAGGATTATGGAATAGAATTTCAACTCTGGAAAACTAAACTTAACTTTTACAAAATGCAAATGATTCTGAAATACATCCAAATATTTTACTGCCCCATCAATAATGGTGGTGCCAGAGAAAGCATGAAGGTTTGCCATTTTGTGCTGGATGGAAAGAAAATCTTGCATACTCATCACTTCATCCTGGATGCAAGAAAAATTTGTGAGAGTTAAAGGAGATGCAAGAAAAAAAATCATGCATGGCTGCTCTCCCCCCCCCCTTGTAACAATGCTATAGCTTTTGGGATGGATTCATTGACACGCTTGTATATTTCTGGCACAGAAGCTGAAAACGTAGAGTGGGGAACATAGGTCATCAGTGCCGGATTATGTCTGGAAGCTATTAAGGAGCCTATTTTGGCATGTACATTACATACAGGGCCGAAATATATTCAACTCAAGATGGAATGTTTTCTTAAGAATAATGGAATAACAGAGTTGGAAGGAACCTTGGAGGTCTTCTTGTCCAACCTCCTGCTCAAGCAGGAGACCCTACACAACTTTAGAAAAATGGTTGTCCAATCTCTTCTTAAAAAACCTCCAGTGTTGGAGCATTCACAACTTCTGGAGGCGAGTTGTTCCACTGATTAATTGTTCTCCACTGTCTGTAAATTTCTCCTTAGTTCTAGGTTGTTTTTCTCCTTGATGAGTTTCCACCCATTGTTTCTTGTCCTGCCCTCAGGTGCTTTGGAGAATAGCTTGACTCCCTCTTGATTTGATTGATTTGATTTGATTTGATTATATTTATATGCTGCCCTTTTCCCCCGAAGGGGACTCAGGGCGGCTCACAATTCAAATCAGGGAAGGGGGGTACAGACAAAAAATAAAAGACGAAACATAACAATACATAATTTAAAAACACACAACAGTCATACCATTCGAGACGGGGGCAACAGCTCTTTAGCTCTTCTTTGTGGCAACCCCTGAGATATTGGAACACTGCTATCATGTCTCCCCTAGTCCTTCTTTTCATTAAATTAGACATACCCAGTTCCTGCAAAAGTTCCTCATATGTTTTAGCCTCCAGTTCCCTAATCATCTGTGTTGATCTTCTCTGCACTCTTTTCCAGTCTTAACATCTGTTTGACATTGTGGCAATCAAAACTGGATGCATCATTCCAAGTGTGGCCTTAACAAGGCTTTATAAAATGGTACTAAAACTTCATGTGAACTTGATTCTATCCCTCTGTTGATGCAGCCTAGGATTGCATTGGCTTTTTTGGCTGCCACCACACACTGCTGGCCACTTGGATTATAGGATCCCTTTCACGGTTACTGCTATTGTGCCACGTTCTACCTGTTCTGTATCTGTACATTTGGTTTGTTTTGCCTAAGTGTAAAACCTTAGTTTACGTTACATGCATTGACGCTTAGGAGAAATTAGGAAAGGACAGAATCTGGACTGTAACTATAGGTTCTTAAGGCCTGACAGCAGGAAGGATAAGCTTGAAAAAACAAATAAACAAAAGGAGAAAAATCAATTACCACACAATCATACAATTAGATGGGTCTGTTGTGGCCTGCCAACAGCCAGCAGAGCTGGCAGCAGATTCAGACAATGAGGAGTTTGGAGAGGAACATGGGCCAGTCCTGGAGTCTGGGGAAGGCTTGGACAAGGGCTCTGCATCAGAGGCAGAGAGGAAACCAAGGTCATCTGGTACTTAATTCTGCCTCTGGAGCCTGACATCAGCAAGGCAGAAGAACAGCGGGAGACTGTTCCCAGTGTGTGCATGTGCAGAGCTGCCAGAAGGCAAGAACAACTAAGAAAACAGGGTTGACTTGGGAGTAAGGCTTGGAAATGATTGGCCCCTCCCATAAGACATAAAAGAGGAGCAAACAGGACATGAGCTTTTGCAGGAAGCAATTAGTTCATCTGGTCAGTTCAAGCTTTGAAAAGTTCTGTTTGACTCTGTGCTAAGTTTGGCCTTGCTCTGCATGTGGCAATTAGGTCTCTGGCAGGATTCCAAGGGAGATAAGGTGGGTACTTATCAACATTCCCCTGAAAGACTATGGCAACTCGAGCAGACATCTATCGGAATCGTCACAGGCTGTGAAGCCTTGCGGACTGTGAATGGCCATAATTTACAGCCATACAAATAAAAGAGGGTTTGGGGGACTAAAATTGTGATTTATCCTTTCTCAGGAAGCCTAGGTCAGAACAGGGGCTATTCTCATTTGTTAAGTCTCTGGACCGACTGGATAATTTTAAACAACCCAGCTTGGCACCCTTTGAGGAATTTCTGCCTCCTACTTCAGTAGGTTGTGATGTTTGTTTAAAACATTGCCTGTTTTGCTTTAAACCGCAGCCTGAACTTTTATTTCCTGCTTCCTGGTTATTCCTTCCAAACAATAGCAGAGGTCAGAAAAGGTGCTGTATTTCATGCTGGTTCTTCTGAGTCAGCTTCTTTTTTTCATTTTCCCTCCACAAAGTGAACAATCACTATACTCTCCTGGGATTTTGCCATCAATTTCAGGGAAAGAAAGAAAGAAATTCAGAGCCAACACTACTACGCCAATGGAGGATTTGCTGCTTGGATTTTTATGCACCTAGGGCACAGGTGTAGTTATTTCTAGATAAATGCTAAGCCTATTTTTTTTTTTAAAGTCTACAATAATCCCTCGGGACTTAAACTTTACCAGTCCACCAGACGTGAAATATGCACAAGGAGAAACGAGGGAGTCACTTCTCACAATTCAGCCAGATTTAGCAGTACTGCTACCTGGTGGGAAGAGAGCCGGCCTGTCAACCTGGTAGAGAACATGAACAATTTGAATTTCCACTCTCCTGAGTTGTAAGAAAAAGCACCATTCTCACTTAATCTGCACAGAAGAGATGTGTGTAAGCAGTAAATGATATCATCAAACTTCTGTTGGGTGCAGCAAAGAAGAGTTGGCAGCGAAGCTCCTGCCCCCCAAATATTTTCAAAACTCCTAAATTTTTGGCCATTAAATCAAAGCTAGGTTATTGGCAGGTCAATGGAAATTCAACCGAGCAACCTTTAGTTTACCATGTGAGTGGTTCAAGAAAGGATCATGGAATAACTAGGACGCAGAATGATCCATTCCTTAAGATTTTTGAATAGGGTTGAAAGTTTGTGCAATATATTTTTCTATCCAACTTTTTTGCCAGAAAAGGTTAATTGGAATTTCGCACTATGGCAAACCTTATCTGACATCTTGAACCTAAAAGTTTGACTGTATATGTAATTCTTGTTTATTATAATGTCATAGGGACCCAGGAACCAGAGAGTTGGATCATCAAACCTTTTCCCAGTGCTTGACCTGAATAAATACATATCTACCTATAGACTTGGATTGTTTTTCTCAACCTCTGATACAGATAGCTCTCACCTTATGACCTCAAGTGGGCCCAAAATTTAGGTTATTAGGTGAGAAATTGTTAAGTGAGTTTCCCCCCATTTTACAACTTTTTTTGTCACGTTTTTTGAGTGAATCACTGCAATTGTTAAGTTAGTAACATGGCTGTTAAGCGAGTCAGGCTTCCTCATTGACTTTGCTTGTCGAAAGGTCAACAGAGGGGATCACAGGCCTCTGGGACACGGCAACCATCATAAATGTGAGTCGGTCGTCAAGCATCCAAATGTAAATCATGTGACTATGGGGATGCCATAATGTCATAAGTGTGAAAAATGGTTGTAAGTCACTATTTCGGCGCCTTGTAAGTCACTAAATGAACGGTTGTAAGTCGAGGACTACCTGTACAGAAATTGGGAAGCCCCCCCCCACACAACTAAAAGAACATTCTTAGGGTGTATTCCCCATAAAAATTTTGCATGCAAATTTTGATGTATTTCTTTAAGTAGTAAGGCGCCAGTGTTTAGGTGCATGAATAAAACTGGGAAAATGTAGTAATAATTAATAAGTCATGTGATTTATTAAGAAATGCTTTCAAAGATAAAGATTCTGTTACTTCCCTGCCTCCAGTGAATTAAATATGATAATAAATGCTTAGAAACATTGCCTAGCACGCTTCTTTCTGAGATTATATTTTGCTAAGGTGGCCAGTGGAGCTGGCGGCAGAGTTGGGACAGTGGGGAGGTTGGGGAGGAACATGGGCCAGTCCTGGAGTCTGGGGAAGGCTCTGATGAGGGCTCTGTGTTGGAGGCAGAAAGGGAGCCAGGACCGTCTGACACTTATCAGCTGCCTTCGGAGTCAGACATCAGTGAGGCAGATGAACAGCTAGAGCCTGTTCCCATGTGCGCATGCGCAGATGAAGGGAACAGCTAAAGAACAGGGATTGACTTGGGAGTAAGGCCATAGATGGACGGTGAATGGACCCTCCCATAGGGAATAAAAGAGGAGCGAAAGAGGAGTGGAGTTTGCAGGAGACAATTAGTTAATTCCTGCATTCTTGCCAAGTATTGTGGCATCTGAAAGATATCGGCCTGGCCACTCTCCAAGCCTGATAAAGGTCGGTAATTGTGAACTATCTTGAAGGTCTGTGGGAGAGGAAAGACTTTGCTGGAGAGGAATTCACTGTAAATTAAATAAAAGGGGTTTGTTGGGATGAGGACTTGGCTTCGTGCTGCTGGGGAAGCCTAGGTCAGAACAAGTATCCCTTCTGTAACTGATTTTATATTCGGTCATTATATTAATCACAAAAGCCATTGTTACCTCTCCTTTCAAAACCAAAAAAAAAGCTTGCATAAGTTTTTCTTTAATAGAGGGAAAAGGGAATCGCATATGAAAAGTGAGAAATAGGAAGGCACGAGATAATAAAAGCAGAAGCGATTATGGCAACATTTTGTCAGGAAGTGTACTATAGCTTGATAACTTCCTTTCACAATCCAATGCCGAAATTCTTGCTCTTATCTCCAAATATATCATACGTTGATAAAGAGCCAGTGACTAATTCCACTCAATTCCATTTGTAGATCATCCTGATAAACAAGTATCTTGCTGTTTTGTTTCCCCTACATGAATATTCACACTCAACTTTTACAAACTAGATGACTCCTACTACAGTGTGAGAACTCTGTGAGAAGGGTTACTATGTCAAATGAAAAAAGACTCTGCCTTTTATTTTACAAGCAACAGTGTGCAAACTAGGATCAACCTGCAAGAGTTTCCATTTTCCCCATTAATTCTTGGGACATATGCAAGTTATATAAGCTCACAGCATTGCTAAAAAGGCATTAAGTGTTGTTAACCTAATTTTGCGAAGCTTCTTCTCCAGTAACATTGTACTGCAAACTAGGGCATACAAAACCTTTGCCAGACCAATTCTTGAATACAGCTCATCTGCCTGGAATCCAGACTGTATATCGGACATTAATATGATTGATCGTGTCCAGAGGTATTTCACGAGAAGAGTCCTCCACTCCTCTGCTCACAACAGAATCCCTTATGTCATCAGGCTTGAAATGTTGGGCTTGGACAACCTAGAACTACGCTGCCTGCCATCTGACCTAAGCGTAGTACACAAAATTGTCTGCTACAATGTCCTACCTGTCAACGACTACTTCACAATAATACATGGGCAAACAATAGATACAAACTCAAGGTAAACCACTCTAAACTCGATTGCAGAAAATATGACTTCAGCAACAGAGTGCTCAACGCCAGAAATGCACTACCTGACTCTGCTGTTACATCCTCGAACCCCCACAACTTCAACCTCAAACTGTCTCCAGTGGACCTCACCCCATTCCTAATAGGTCCGTAAAGGGATGTGCATAAGCGCCTACCATCCATGTCCTAATGTCCCCATTTACTTATTCCCGTTCCTTGTTCATACCCATGTTTATACTTACACCTTTTATCTAGTACATGTTCAATAAATTACATAAATTAAATAGATAAAAATAAGTTGTGTTGCAGAGAAGTTGAGTTGTTGATGTTGTGCCTTGGGGGAGGAGCCCTTGGTGCTCTCTGAGCTTGGTTGTTTTCTTGCAGACATTTCATTACCCAACTAGGTAACATCATCAGCTCTCAAGGGAGCAAACCCCACTTCCTTCTAGCACTGATGAGGTTACTTAGCTGGGTAACAAAATGTCAGCAAGAAAATAACCAGGCTCAGAGAGCACCAAGGACCCCAGCTCAGTTCAACCCTGACCTATAAATATTCTCTTCTAACAGTATTCTGCTTGAACTAGAAACTTATTAATTAAAGTAGCAACGATCTTGTTTGCTTAGCTGGCTGCAGAGTGGTTTCTAATGGTCTTTGCTCTTTACTCACTTTTTACTTTTCCTCTCTTTACTCTAGGGCCTGAGAAAACACAAAACCATCTATTACCTTTGCATCTTCTCAGCAATCAATGGTGGGCTTCCTAAGCAAGCTCTTTGTCATCATTTTGTCTGAATATTTAAGTTCCACACACTTTTCACTTCCTGTATGTAATTCTGCAGCTTTTCCTTTCAGTTAGCAACGTTAAAATGTCATTTTTCCAGTTTTGATCCCAGCTGTCATCAACTTCCAGTCCTTCCATTCTCATAATGTATGTTTTGTACAAATTAGACAGATTAGGATCACAGTTTGCACTTTTAATCCGCTCCTTTCCTTGTTCTGCTCTTATTTTCTTCCACTTTTAAGTGATTCCCCCATATCTCTCTCTCCGCTCCTCCCCCTCCCTCCCTCCCTCCCTCCCTCTAGCTCTCTTTCTCTTTTGGAAAAAAGATATTGTAGAGATCTGGGAGTTACACCCATGTAGTTTTCTGGACAGAATTATTGAAATCAGTGAATTAATCATTTGGATTTCTAAGACCACCCTACTTAATAGCAACACTGGACTTTCTGTTTGCCAAGGTAGGTTTCTGGGCTTCCCACATTATGGATCCAGTTATTTGCAGCCCCACAATTAGCACATTATTGTGCTAAATAGTTTAATGAAAAGAAGGACTAGGGGTGGCATGATAGCATTGCTCCAATATCTCAGGGGCTGCCACAAAGAGGAGAGGGGGTGGGGTGGGGTGGGGTGGGGGGGTCAAGCCATTCTCCAAAGCACCAGAAGGCAACACAAGAAACAATGGATGAAAACTAATCAAGGAGAGAAGCAACCGAGAACCAAGGAGAAATTTCCTGACAGTGAGAACAATTAACCAGTGGAACAGAAGTTGCCTCCAGAAGTTTCTTTATGGAAAGTTATTCACAACAACAGCATAAATCAAAAGGAAAAGGGGAGAAAAAAGAGATAAAGCCCAGCAGGGATTAAAAGAAATCAGATTTCAGCCAATTTTTAAAGCTAAAAAGCAAAATAAAACAGAAGATTCAAAAAGTGAAGTTAAAACCTAGGCATCATTAAGAAAACAATGGATGACCAGTGACTACTTTCAAAGGGAACTGGAATCTTCATGGCTCCCCTTCCCAGGTGGCTTCATGGCCGCCTGAAAGCCATCTTGGATCATTCCTAAGTGCTCCCATTCAAATCCAGGAAGCAGCAAAAGAAATATTTGTCTGAAATGGTATAGCGTTTCCTGCTTGATCAGGGGGTTGGAGTAAAAGACCTCCAAGATCCCTTCCAGCTCTGTTATTCTCTTATTCTGAGGCTCTGTGTTAGCTGCTGCCCTCAATGTTGACAACAGAGATAATCCTCAAAGCTTGGGAAATGTAGAGCAAACAATGATTGTTTAGGCACAATGGTGTCATCCTCAAAACAAACAAAGGGAGAAAGTAACACCGGATCAAGCATTATCAGGATATTGCAATTATATTGAAGAGTTAGGCAATAAGATTTTCTAGAATGGGTGTATAGACAGTGTAGTACTCCAACAACTGCTGAACCAAGATCATCCCTTCCCACTGATATGTTGGCTAAGGTTTCCAGATTCCCCTCCCCACTGCTAAATCATTCCTCATAAACTTACGACTTCCTCAGATGTAGGACAAGGAATGGGAGAACCGGGAGGTGGAGTGAAAAGGGGAATCAGCCTAGAATCATTATGTAGTCACAAGTGAACTAAGTCCAACTCTATTTGATTGTCATTGTGCCTTATCTAACTCTAACCAGGTGTCCATCATTAGTTGAGAAGATTCCTGCACACAGGTTTTTAGCAAAGTGGCTTAGTGGGTGTGGCAGGGGAAGGATACTGCAAAATCTCCATTCCCACCCCACTCTGGGGCCAGCCAGAAGTGGTATTTGCCAGTTCTGCGAATTACTCAAAATTTCCGCTACCAGTTCTCCACAACCTGTCAAAACCTGCATCCCTAACTGAACTGCTGTCAGAATTAGCATCCATCCAGCCTGATGGTTTAGGCACAAAATCAGATTTCCAGCAACATTCACTCTCTAAAGAATCAAACTTGTCCAAGCAAAGCCTAGAGCAGTTCTAATAGGGCTACACCTTTAAGCCTTATTATGGGATCCCTGTCAGATTTTGTTTCTGCTGTGCCTGGACAGGCTGACAGTAATATTGGGTTTTGGATGGTAAATATTAATTCAAAATAAACATAGAACAAGAAACAAAAATGTTTGTTTCAAAAACCCAGGAAGCAGCCAACGCCAAGCGAACTCATCCTTCCCATTAAAATATATGGCTTTAAATTTGATTTATGATTTGCTGCCAGTGAAAAGTTATACAGCAGGAAACGGCAGCGTGGAAGTTGGCTGAAAGCAGAGAGATAAAATTGCTCTTGAGGCCGGTGAGCTGGATTTTAGTTTGTAGAGAAACTCAAGAGAAAACTCAGATGAATGAACAGTTAAGTAGAGTTTGTGCCGAATAAAGCATGCCATTCAAGAAAACAAACTCAGAAAACAAAATCAGGAGGCATTATTTTTCTTAGTGACTAACCATGGAATTGTATCATGACATAAGAAAGCGCTGAAGAAGGGAACACAACTTGATCACTTACAATCACTAAGCTTAGAGAATTACAGAGTTGGAAGGGACCTTGAAGATCTTCTAGTCCAGGGGTCCCCAACTCCTGGTCTGTGGACTGGCAATGGCATGTCAGAATCTGGGCCACCCAAACAAGCAAAGCGAATGTGAATTTGAACAAACTCCAGGAGACAGTGGAGGATGCTGTGGTCCATGGTGTCAGACCTGCAAGCCATCTTTTCCTTTTAGGTTTCAGGCCTGCTACACTTTCTACTGTCTACTTTCTACTGTGGGAAAATGGGAGTGGGGGATTATGTGGAGTTGGGTGATGTGTAGCCATAATAACATTCTTCTTAGAAAGTCAAGGTCATCTTTGTCTCTGCACCTGTCTGGCACTGGATGGGTGGGCTCGTGTCTTTGTGGCAGTGAAAGGTTGGACCATGGGATGGACTTGTGGGTGTTTGGGGCAGGATCTTGAACTTTCAACTAGGTGGGGAAACCTGGAAGCTTTCAGATTTGGGGTTTCCCAGGTGTGCCAACATGGCTCTTTTAATAAAGTGGAACTTTGAGGAATCTCTTGCCTCGGATTCTTATTTTATTTTGGATGCTATTTGGAACCCTGCCACATGGGGCCACAAAGAGTCAGACCCAACCTAGCGGCTGAACAACAACAGACAAGCTTTTTAATGAGATCTAGATATGCATCATAGTTACACTAATTAAAATAGCAGCTGCATTTCACATCCAATTCCTAGTACACGTTTGAGAGCTGGGAACATGTAGGATTCCACCTTCCATTTACCCAGAGCCATTCTGGTGTTAGTAATCAGGTTCATCCTGTATGATTCAAGGGAGATGACTGTCTCAGACCTCCTTAATGAGTTAAATATAGACCAGATGATGTGTGTTGTGTGTTCCTCACGAGAATCAAAGATCTGGGACCCAGCCAGAAGGCGGATACACATTTGGAGTGATAAAGCACATGTTTTGGGGAGGTCCCAGGAAGGTTTGCCCAACATCCCTCTGTGCTTTACATTGTAGGTGATGTGAAACTGTCAGAAACCACTTTCTCTTAGAGTATTCCTTTGTAACTGAAAAATTAACAGCCTATTTGCCAACAGGAACATTTCCCCCTGTAATTAAGAAATATGAAACAAGAATACGGTAGCTCTCTTAGCATGAGTGCAGCTGAGCTGAGCTGATTATTCCACAAAACCTGTTGCTAGGCGTAACATATCCCTTTAAGGAATGCCGTAAACCTGTTAACAAGGAGCGTTCAATTTAAGCAGGCATGGTTATGCAAGTTGGCTTTGTTTCAGTTTAGATAATATGTGGGTACCTAGTGAATAATGTCAAGGCAAGTACACAGGTACTATAAATGCAGAAATTTCTAACAAACCCAAACTTTTTTCTTTCCTTTGTTCTACTTATAAAACCAAAACTCCTGTTATAACAGAATAACAGAGTTGGAAGAGATCTTGAAGTTCTTCTAGTCCAACCCGCAGCTCAAGCAGGAGACCTATATCATTTCAGACAAATGGTTGTCCAATCTCTTCTTTAAAATCTCCAGTGATGGAGCAGACCTAACCATAGTTTCAACTGGTAAACTGTGCCCATCCTAGACCAAGCCTAGTCCAAAAACACTAGAGAATTGCTGGAAGACTGACACTGAGGCATCAACAGGCACATAGAGAAAGCAACGTGTACATACATTTCAAAAGAAAGACTCAAAAGGCCAAAAATGAAACAAATCAAGCTCAAGGGAGGTACAAATACCACTCTATAAAGCTTTAGTAAGATCACACTTAAAATACTGCATCCAGTTTTGGTCACCACACTATAAACAATATGTTGAGTGCAGAGAGAGCAACCAGGATGATTAGGGGCAGGGGAGAGTTCCGGCTGCCATTACTACTGGTTCGGTGCCCGAATAATTTTGCATTGAAAAAAAGTGACTTATGACAATTTCGACACAACTGTTGCAGCATCCTTGTGGTTGTGTGATCAAAATGTGGATGCTTGGAAACTGACCCATATTTATGACGGTTGCAGTGCCCCAGAGTCGTGTGATCCCCTTTTGTGACCTTCTGACAAGCCAAGTCAAGAAGGGAGCCAGATTCACTTAACAACTGTGTTACTCAGTTAACAACTGCAGTGATTCACTGAGCAACTCTGGCAAGAAAAGTCACAAAATAGGGCAAAACTCACTTAACAACAGTGTCGCTTAGCAACATAAATTTTGAGTTCAGTTGTGGTCGTACGTCAAGGTGTTCCTGTGTCTATTTTTGTGAACAGGGTAAATGGTATCTTTCCAATTGAGCAGCATAATTGCTTTGAACTAAAATCTGGACTTCAGTAATATTAAAAGCACATTAAACTCTACTTTTACGTGTTAGGTCTCACCACATTTTAGTACCAAGTTTAGATAAACAGAGTTGTTTGCAAAGCAAGAGCAAACAAAGAGAAAGATTTGCTAACAGGAACAGTTATTCAGCAATGATGTTTTATTGTGTTGCACTGTATGCATAGCTCTCTAGGGTTAGATTTTAGGCCATGGGTAACTACAAGTTGGCATTGCTTTCTTTCTGGATGATGGGGAATGAATGTCATGTTTGCAGGTTGTTAAGGAAACAGACCACGACAAAGATTGCTGGGAATTCTCTGCTTAATACTGTTTTGCCAAAACTGAAAGGAGTCTGGGTTTTAAAAATAAACACGCCAAAGCTAACAATCTCTGCCAAACCTTTGAGGGGCAGGAAAGAACAGAATCTAAGTTTGGTAGCCGACCCTACATTTCTCCTCCGAGCCACAGTTCATGCACGCACAAGAAGCGGGGAGAAGACGTGCTCCTGCATTTAAAAACCTCTGGAGCATTTGGGTTTATGCAGAGCATCCAGTGGTGGGATTAAAACATTTTTACTACTGGTCCTGTGGGCGTGGCTTGGTGGGCGTGGCTGGGGAATGATACTGCAAAATCCCCATTCCCTCCCCACTCCTGGGGGAAGGATACTGTAAAATCTCCATTCCCTCTCCATCCCATCCAGCTCTATTCTGACTGAACTGCAGTTCATCATTTTCACTGCATAGCTCAGACTTTAGGTCAGAAGTATTTCCAGTAGAACATTTTTATCAGCATCCTGCCAATTCCTAAGCATCTTTAAAAAATATTGTATCCCTCCCTCTCTCTGTCTCCTTTTTCTCTTTCTCTTACAGTTACCTCAAAAATTAAGTTAACCCTCATAGCAATGAGGATTCTAGGTTATAGCCTAAGTTTTCAATTTTTTCCACCAAGGTCCTTCTGCTATCTCCAAGGCTTATTCTCTTCTCATTCCCCTGTATTTCTTAAAATCTGCTTCATGAGAAATGCAACAAATACATTAAACTGCATCTTTAATTTCCTTTAAAAACAAAAACTTCAGCCTTATGTAGTCATTTCCCTAATATTCCTGCTACTGCCATTAGCGTTCCAATGCTATTTCTCACCCCCTTTATGCATAAAAAATTTCTGGGATCACATCTACCCTGTTTCCCTAAAAATAAGACCTCCATGAATAATAAGCCCAATCGGGCTTTTGAGAGCATGCACTAAAAAAAGCCCTCTTTAAATGCATGTGCAACTGGTCCCCACCATTTCCTGGGGAGATGGGGGAACATGCCCCACGTGCCCCCCCAAGCACCTGCCATCCACACAGAATGAGCTCACAGAGGCCACTCCCGTAAACCCTAGCTACCATGCCCCTTCTCTTAGTGGCGGACGCAAAAAGAGTGGCAGGCCCAGCAACGCTAGGGCTGGCAAAAGTGTGCCAGAAACGGACAGAACCCCTGGCCCTCTGTGGATCAGCTGATCTGCAGGCCATGGGCAGAGGTTAAGGGGCCTCCTAAGCCTCAAAAATAATAAGACCTCCATGAAAATAAGGCCAAGCGCTTATTTTAGAGGTCAAAAGAAAATAAGACCCTGTCTTATTTTGGGGGGGGGAACACAGTAAAAAGTCCACTGAAAGGAAATAGAGGCAGATGTCCCCTCCTGTTGCTCCTGCAGTGCTATTAAGAGGACCAGACCAATTACCTAAGAGATATCAACAGACCTGCCTTCTAGTCCTCTTTTCAAGCTAAACTAGTAGCCAACTTCACATTTGAAGCAGGATATTTTACAGACCGAATACATGCTGTGTGAAGAAACATTTCTCCTTACCTGATTGAAGTTTCCAACTGGTCCATTTCATGGGCTGGTCTCTAACTTCTAGTTTTCTGGGCGAGGAAGGAAGCCTTGTCCTTAACTTTACTTTCTTCGCCAGGCGTAATTGGCTAAGCTTCTAATCAAATCTCCTCTTAAGCATCTTATCTGTAGCTGGACAGCTCCAAGTGTTGCAGCCGGCAGAAGAGTTAGCAGATAACCTTGAAGAAGAAATGCAAGATCTGTTATCAGAAAGTGAGCGATAACGTAGCGAAGAAAGAAAAGGGCATGAGAAAGAGACTTAAAATAACCTCATCTTGATTGTATTAAGTGTAAGAAAGAGATCAGAGAGGCTTTCTACTGGTAGTCCTCGACTTACAGCAGTTCATTTAGTGACTGTTTGAAGTCACAACAGCGCTGAAAAAGGGGACTTATGTGATCGTTTGTGTTCAATAAAAACTTTTTAATAAAAAAGATGAGGATTTAATAAGGAAGATACTAGTCTGTGCAGAAATGGATAGACTACCGTTAAAAATAAAAAACAAAGGAGAGACAGAATATTGTGACACATGGAACAGATTCTGTCAATGGTTAGAAGCACGAGGTAGAAGGCGGAATACGAAAAAATTAGGGTAGGGGGACCTGGAATGAGATACTACATATTCATCATGGAATTAGAATGAATTTGATGCTCAAAAATAATTGTACAACACTACCACTGTTTAAGTAGCATATATGTTATTTGTTTTCACTTTGGTTTTTATGGCAAATGAAATGCCAGGACAATCACACTGTGTTCAATATACTTATATGTAAACAATAAAAAAATATTTTTTAAAAAATTCAGATGCTGGGCAACTGACTCATATTTATGACCATTCCCGGCATCATGTGATCACTTTTTTAACCTTCTGATAAGCAAAGTCAAGGGAGAAGTCAAATTCATTTAGCATTCCTATGACTAACTTAACAACTGCCGTGATTCACTTAACAACTGTGGCAAGAAAGTTTGTAAAAAGGGGCAAAGCTCACCTAACAAACGTCTCGCTTCGCAACCGAAATTTTGGGCACCATTGGGATCGTACGTCAAGATCTACCTTCTTTCTTTCTCTCTCTTCCTTTCCATGGATAAAGATGCTTCGTGCCAACCAAAGGGTTAACTCCAGAACAACCTCAACGGGTATGGATTTGACTTTGAAAAAGATACCGGAGGCTATATTTTGATTTTGAACATGGGTGAGGAAAGACTAGCTTCACTTTCTTTGGGATCTACACAGGTGTGCACTAAACTTCAAAGCCACTGACGGAAGAATTTACACCTGGGAGGGGGGGCGGGAAGCAAAAATCCTCCATTAAACTGCACCCATCACAGACTGTTGAAGTTTCAGACAGAACCTACCTTTGTGCCAGTCCTTATCAATCAGCTATTTTCACCCAAATGGAGGGTCTCGAAGATGTGAAGCCCCTGTGAAACAGGTCCGTCGCCTCCCCAAACTGGGATAGAGATTTTTCCCCGTTAAATATTATCTTACGTCTTCAGTCTTATTTGAGTCACAGTCACGTGAATGGGAGCCTTGTTCCAAGTGTGGTATTAAACACTACCATGTTTCCCCAAAAATAAGACCAGGTCATATTATTTTTTTGCTCCAAAAGATGCATTAGGGCTTATTTTTTGGTTAGGGCTTGTTTTCAGGGAAATATGGTACTAAATGCGTCCGACTGGCTGACATTCTTAACTAGGGCTTATTTCTGGAGTAGGGCTTATATTACGAGCATCCTGAAAAAAATCATGCTAGGATTTATTTTCCAGTTGGGTCTTATTTTCAGGGAAACAGGGTATTTTTGCATCTGTGCAACAGGTGTGGTAGGTGAGACAGTTAACAAATATGAGTAGAAAGGGGTGCATGAATTTTTAGATGAGGATATCATCAGTGCCTTCTGTCTCCTCCTAAAAACAGTATCTTTATATTATAATTTGTAGATTGTATTTTAGATAATAGATGAAAAGGTATTCAGGCAAAGATTTATGCAGATGCCCTTAGCTTCACCCAGTAAATCAAAATGTTGCCCAGCACGAAAGGATGAATAATGTACGTTTCAAAGCAAGTGAACTAACACATTTGCCTACTACATTAAGTCCGTTTAAAGAAAAAATACTACTTGTGCTACAGTTTTATCTTCCACTCCATTGTCTCCATCTTCAAGAGAGAGAGATTAATTACTTCGAGAAACAAAACAATAGGATGGTCATTTTTGTTTTTCTTCTGTTCAATCGTGTCTTGGCAAAGTTTTTTTTCTTGGCAAAGTTTTCTAGACGTGGCTTGCCATTGTCTCCTTCCCGGGGCTGAGGGTGTGTGATTGGCCCAAGCTCAACGAGCTGGCTTTGTGCCTAAGGTGAGACTAGAACTCACACCGTTACCTTAACCATTATATCAAGCTGACTCTCCTTCCTTACTGATCTTCTTATGACGACATTGTGGAATGCCTCATGAAAAACACTCATCATATGACAGTTATGCATTTATAAGAATAGATTAATTGAAGTTTTGGAGAACATTGCAGTGAAAACAAATTCTACCATCTCCCCTTCCATGAATATTGAAGTGACTCTGCCATACATTTTCATGGCAAAGCAAATCTTTTTACAGCTAGTCCTTGATCTACAACAGTTCATTGAGTGACCATTCAAAGTTACAATGGCATTGAAAAAACTGGCTTATGACTGTTTTTCACACTTATGACTGTTGCAGCATCCCAGGGTCATATGATCAAATTTCAGATGTTTGGCAACTGACTCACATTTACGATGGTTGCAATGTCCCATGGGGTCGCACCAGGGGTGGGTTTCAACCGGTTCGTGGCGGTCCCTGCGAACCGGTTGGTCGGCGAACCCGGAAGTAAGTAACTTCCGGGAACGGCAAAGGGCCCACCTGCCCGCTCACGCTCCTTACCCGGTTTTGACGAATTCTGCGCTTCCACGCATGCACAGGACGCATATAGCGCCTGCGCGATCCTCCAGGAGCAGCTGGAGCATCGCACAGACGCTAGTACGCATGCGTGCGCTGTGCACGTGCACGAGGACGCTGCCAGCCCCGTTCCAACCGAACCGGTTGGAACGGGGCGAGAAACCCACCCCTGGGTCACACATCCCCTTTTGCAACCTTCTGACAAGCAAAGACAATTCACTTAACAATTGGGTCACTAAGAGATGGGCAGAGGGCTAATCCTATCATGTCCTGAGGGCCATGTCTTCATCCCATCACCCTGGAGCTGAAGGGGGGGGAGCAGGGAGCCTCCAGGGAGCTGCTTTGTCTTTAAAACATGTTTCTCCTTTTCTCATCCAGGAAAAACATAATATTCTGCCTTTTTAATATTTCCTAAAATATTTCATTCTTCTAGAAGAGGGGTGGGTACTAACTGCCTACACCCTGAAATAAAGGCATGATGAATTAGGGCGGAAAACAGATAAAACAAACTGCACCATTTATGTGTTTATTTATCCGTGGATTTTTATTTGCATTTCCTTTGAAAAGTCATCCTGACAACCAGCCAGTAAAATCAACAAGTGTTAAAAAAAAAGAAACCGTCAGCGAGTTACGCCTTTTGCAACCTCTTCACTGGGTTTCAAAATAAGAGTGACACGTGATTTGGAATCTGTATACTGGTATTTATCACAAGATGGGACCCTGAGATGGATCTGCCAAAGGTTGAGAGAAAAGTAGGACAACAGTCTGCTCCATTGGCTGGCAATGATCTCAGTCTCTCTGGAGACTTCAGCCTTCTGCCGTTACAACATACTAGCTGGAGTCCTGCAGATGGATGATGCAGGGATATAGCCATTTCATTGGGCCTCAGTCGGGTGTGGCTTGACAGACAGGGAGTTTACCCAAATCTCCCTGTATACCTATTTTATCTGCTAAAATTAGTTGGCACTTTTAAAACCCCTCCGTGCTTTTTCTTATCTCTCTCTCTCTCTCTCTCTCTCTCTCTCTCTCTCTCTCTCTCTCTCTCTCTCTCTCTCTCTCTCTCTCTCTGTGTGTGTGTGTGTGTGTGTGTGTGTGTGTTCCAGCATAACTCTGGAACGCCTCGAGCAATTTCAACCAAACTTCATACACAGATGACTTACTCTCTGGAAACAAATACTGTGAGGGCAAGACACTCCTAACACCCCGCAGGGTGTGTATTCACTTATGATATAGCCTGTTGTGCCTTAAAATGGCTTCTACTGTACTGCCGTAAAATGGCTTCTACTGTACAGTGCAGTGCAGTTGTCATGGTAACGGCTTCATAGTATTCCACAAGGGGGTTCCCTTTCGTAAGGGGAAAAATCCAACGTTAGAATCCACATTTTTAACTAATTTAATTGTCGCCTAAATCAGGGCTCAGGGATGGCTCTTGCCATCACCTCTTCAGGAATTGTGGTGAAGTTAATGGAAGGAGGGAGGACAGCCCATTCCACACTTATGTTGCCACTTGACATTGCCATTCCTGTCTAATACAGGATTGGGATAAATAAATACCTGGGCAACACCAGGTTATCAGCTAGTAAATAAATACCAAATTATATATATACGCACACATTCTATATGATCCTGGGAGAAAGGTATATAAGGAAGGAAAAAGGAATTGCACCTTGGATGTTCTTTGATGTGCACAGAACAAGATGCTATAAAAATTGCATCAAAGGAAGAGCGTCCCACTCTTCTACCTCTGCTTGGAGATGAGAAAGGAAAAGGAATACAGGTAGTCCTCGAGCTTGCAACAGTTCGTTTAGTGACCGTTCAAAGTTACAAATCACAGATCATTGCAACCGTCATAAATGTGAGCCAGTTGCCAAGCATCTAAATTTTGTTCACATGACCATGGGGATGCTGCACGAAAGAAAAATGGTCATGTCACTATTTTCAGTGCTGTTGTAGCTTTGAATGATCACTAAATGAACAGTTGCGAGGATTTCCTTCAGGATGGAGGGATGGATGGATGGATAGATGGATGGAAGGAAGGAAGGCCCAATAACGATGGTGTGGAATCACAGTCCTATATATAAATATCCAGATGCGCAGAAGCATCACGTGTCCATGAGCGAACTGGTAGTAAAAAATAGTAGAAACTCACCACTGCTCGACACCCAAAATGGTAAAAGAGGAAGAAGAAGAGGAAAAGAAGAAGTCATCAGAAACTGGAGCTGCCTAGAAAGAAGAACAATCTTTCATGATTTTATTGGCTGAACTATCGTACCATAAGCTACTTGCATGTCTACTGATTTTAATTTTTGCACTGGGTATCGAATGCTTTTATTTGGGGGCAACCCAGCTGTTTTTTATTTTTCCACCCTAACAGCTGCTTGTTATTACGATATGTCTTCAAATTATTGTTTACTCCTTCTCAGCTCCACCTAGCAAACCACCTCCTCAATGCCAGGAACAGATGCCAATGGGCTTCTAGTCTCGTTTTTTTACAGAGGCTCTAATTTCCCTGTGTCAGAGGCAAGTGTGCCATGAACCATATGCCACAGCCACTTCATTGTTGCGCTCAGAACTAAGGGAGCCCATTCACTTTTTCAACTGCCTAGATCGGCCATCTGTTGGATGGAAACCAGCAGCTGTTTCAAAGCTGCTAGGTCTTGAAGACAATGAATGCAATGAAGGAGTTGGGGGGAGGGGGAATAGGCTGTGAGTCTGATGTAAGGAAGAGCCTATAAGCTTTGGAGGTCCCATGCCAAATTACATCCTAAAGCAGAGGTGTCCAACTTGATTTCATTGAGGGCCTCCTCAGCATTGTGTTTGGCCTTGGAGAGCTATTGGCATGGGTGGGCATGGCCAGCTCAACATCACGCATGCCGAGGGTGCCTGTGGTGGCCAAGTGCTAAGGCAGGACTTCCTTGAGACTCCCCGCGTCACTCATTAATAATCTTCCTTCCTTCCTTCCTTCCTTCCTTCCTTCCTTCCTTCCTTCCTTCCTTCCTTCCATACATACATACATACATACATACATACATACATACATACATACATCAATTTCTTTTTTCCTTCCCTCTTCGTTCTCCTTTTTTCTTCCTTCCCCTCTTTCCTTATTTTTCCTTCCTTCCTTCCTTCCTTCCTTCCTTCCTTCCTTCCTTCCTTCCTTCCTTCCTTCCTTCCTTCCTCTCTCCCCATTTTTCCTTCTTTTCTTTGACTTTCCTCTTTCCCTTTCTCCCTTCCTGTCCCTTCTTGCATGCTCAGATGCAAAAGGGAAAATATTTTCCCCTTTGTTTTGTTTTTAGTTTGGTTTGATAGTCCTCCGCCAGCGTGCCACGTTTTTGGCCGCCACTGCCTCCTGCAGCCCTCTGCAAGTGAAAACTGTGCATCCCTCCCGTTTCCCTCCCCCCCGCCGCGAGCTCCATTTTCGCTGGTAGAGGCACCACGGGCCAGTTCTTTGCTGTTTCCAGGATGGCCCCATGGGCCAGATCTAGGCACCCTGTGGGCCAGATCCAGTTCCCGAGCATTGAATTTGACACCCCTGTCCCAAGTAATATGCAAACAGCCACTGAGGTTCCTTCTGCTTTTGCATTATTGAGTTACACCCTAATCAGAGAGACAAGGAACAGGTTTAAACTTTTGACTGTTATTTACAATACAGGTAGTCCTCAACATACACAGTTCACTTAGTGAATTCTTTTGGTCTCATTTCTATAATATGTGCATTTGAATCCTTATCTGTCTGTCTGTCTGCCTGCCTGCCTGCCTGCCTGCCTACCTACCTACTTACCTAAATGGCTGTGTGTCTGTGCCTGTGGTTATGTTCCAGCATAACTCTAGCAATTTCAACCAAACTTGATACACAGATGACTTACTCTCAGGAGACAAATACTGTGGGAATAAGACATCCCTAACACCCCTCGGTGTGTGTGTTTTGTTAAGATACAGCCTGTTGTGCCTTAAAATGGCTTCTACTATACTGCTGTAAAATGGCTTCTACTGTACAGAGCAGTGGAATTGCCTTGGTAACAGCTTCACAGTACTCCACAAGGGGGCTCCTTCAGGTAAGGGGGAAAATCCAACATTAGAAATTACATGTGGTCCGGACATTTCCCCCCTATAAATAAATACCCAGGCAACACTGGGTGATCAACTAGTTACTCTATAAATTGGAACAAATCAAGTTTAGTGCCATTCTATCTCAATAATAATTTTGACCTGTAGCAGAATTGTGGTTTTAGGGTAGATATTCTGACTCCTTTGCTTATGTTACCAGAAAGAGTCCTAGGATGCTTTTTCAGCCATTGAATTTGAACTTACCTTTGATTTTGACACAAATGAAGGAAGATACATAGCAGATGGTTCCAGTATTTCTTGGAGTAATTGGGACAAGAGAAAGGAGATTTAGATTATTTTAAGGCCAAGATTATTTTATTTGCCTTTTAAAACAATCTTTCTAATAACTTTGTTCTCTTGGTCAATGAGGAACTTTGTTCTGCTTGGCATGCTGGCTGGGGAATTCTAGGAATTGAAGTCCACAAGTTTTAAAGCTGCTGAGATTGAGAAACCCTGATCTAGAGGATTGTTAACATGTCTTTGGATCAATCATTTCTGGTTAAAGATACAGATTTTCTGTTTGGCTACATCCCCAGCATTTGGGATCTATTAAGACATCAAGAATAGCATTTTTTTTTCCTTACAGACAAGGAATTGCCAAATGAATTATTATATAACTTTGGAAGGATAAATCTATGCCTCACTTGTGGCAACAGATTCCAATCTGTGAGACCATTCCTTCCTGGTTTCCTTTTTCTTTTTCTGTCTGTATATAAAGTAAATGTTACCTTATCTTGCTAAATCATTTATGCCTGCATTTGTTTTTCCACCCACCCCCCCATATGGATACCCATTGTGCCTTTTCCTTTTATGGTAAAGCAAATATTATGGAGCGCATAGAAAGAGAATAAGAGTTTAAGAAATTGAAGGCATGAGATGTGCAGGGGGCAGGAAGGGGGAAGGAAACATAGCTAAACCTGGTTTAAGCCCTTGACCTTGCCCTACCTTCTTGTCCCTGCAAATATTATTTTGCACCATGTCCACACACTGATTCATACAGTGTCTTTTGTTCCTCTTCCTTTTTCTGTTCATTCATTTGACACCCACTCAAAGAAGCCATCGACAGGTACATAGAGATAAACAACACCTCCGTATCATTCAAAAGAGACAATCAAAAAGCCGAAAAGGAAACAAAAAGGCTAAAACACTTTGTCAACTCAACACACAGAGGAACAGAGGTTAACACCAAGATTAACCAACAACCAAGCAGGTCAAGTCTCTGGTATAGAAACAGAAAGCAAACTAGCACTGATGATGTTACCTACTTGGGTGATGAAAAGTCTGCAAGAAAACTACCATGCTCGGAGAGCACCAAGAACCCCATACTCAACTATCTTTTTCAAAAATCAGAGAGCCGAATGACCTTTCCTTCTTGCTGTCTCGATGTGCTCACCTACCTGCCCTCTTTGCTCCCTGAGCGATGCTGAGGTGAGCACAGAGGCAAAAAACAGGTGAGGAGGTCTGTAGCCTAGAAGCGAACTGACTCAAAGTCTTTTGGCCAAGAATCTAATGAAACCTGGAGATGACCATATTTCGAACGCATAGGACAGTGATGGCATACCTTTTTCGCCTCACATGCATGCTACTGTGCTTGCTTGCATGCCCACCCCTATAATTTAATGCAAAGCGCAAGTCTGTTCCCAAACTTCCAGTTTGCACGTTGGGCTGGTTTTTGCCCTCTGGAGGCTTCAGGGAAAACAGGTGAAAATCAAGGCCAAAAATCAGCTGGCCAGTGTGTGCATGTACACTGGAGCTGACAGGGCAATGCCTTGCGTGTCCTCAGAAATGGCTCCGCGTGCCACCTGTGGCACATGTGCCATAGGTTCGCCATCAGGGCCATAGGAGGATCCAAGGGCTATTCTGTATGACTTTTCCCCAGAGCTTTCAGAAAGACACCATGGCACAGGTCCAGGATATCTGTTGAACCATCTCACCCCAATGGGACTAGCCCGGCCTACTTGCTCCAGTGGAAGGGCCTGCTGAGGACTACATCTGCTAAGGAATTCTGGTAGGTGGGGTCAAGGAGAAGAGCCTCTTCTGCTGCATCGTCAAAACTGTGGAACATCCTATGAACAGAAATGAGATTGTCTTTCTTGAATGATATGCAGATGTTGTTTATCTCCATGTGCCTGTTGATGACTTTTTTGAATGTGTCAATACAATACAATACAATTCCAGAGTTGGAAGGAATCTTGGAGGTCTTCTAGTCCAACCCGCTGCCTAGGCAGGAAACCCTATACCATTTCAGACAAATGGCTATCCAACATCTTCTTAAAGACTTGCAGTGTTGGGGCATTCACAATTTCTGGAGGCAAGTTGTTCCATTGATTAATTGTTCTCACTGTCAGGAAATTTCTCTTCAGTTCTAAGTTGCTTCTCTCCTTGATTAGTTTCCACCCATTGCTTCTTGTTCTGCCCTCAGGTGCCTTGGAGAATAGCTTGACTCCCTCTTCTTTGTAGCAGCCCCTGAGATATTGGAACTCTACTATCATGTCTCCCCTAGTCCTCCGTGTTGCTCTTCTCTGCACTCTTTCTAGAATCTCCACATCTTTTCTACATCGTGGCAACCAAAACTGGGTGCAGTATTCCAAGTATGGCCTTATCAAGGCCTTATAAAGTGGTATTAACTCTTCACGTGATCTTGATTCTATCCCTCTGTTTATGTAGCCTAGAACTGTGTTGGCTTTTTTGGCAGCTGCTGCACATAGCTGGCTCATGTCATGTCAAATGCTTCCATCCTTTTGACCTTCTGGAAGGGTATCAAAACCTGACTTTGTCTGTTGCCTTGGGGCACCAAAGGGGACACTCACTACTGGAAGTGGTTGACAGGGTAAGAAGATCTCATCACCATTGTTGTCCATCTCCTTGTTCTAAATTTATATACAGACAGTCCTGGATTTACAACAGTTCATTTAGTGACTGTTCAAAGTTACAATGGCACTGAAAATAGTAACATTTTTCACCCTTACGACCTTTGCAGCATCTCCATGGTCAAGTATTTACTGTATATTCAGATGCTTGACCACTGACTTACATTTATGACGGTTGCAGTGTCCCGGGGTACTTTGATCCCCTTTTGCAACCTTCTGACATGCAAAGTTAATGGGGAAGCTGGATTCATTTAACAACCACATGACTAATTTAACAACTGCGGTGATTCACTTAAGAAACAAGGCAAGAAAATAGCAAAATAGGGCAAAGCTCACTTAACAAATTTCTCACGTAGCAACATAAATGTTGGGCTCAATTGTGGTCATAAGTCAAGGACTATCTGTATGACATTCAAAATTTTAGTTGTTTTTATACTTATCTTTTTGCTGTTTGTAAGCCACCCAGAGTCACCTTATAGGCAAGAGGGGCAGCATACATCTAATAAACAATTTAATAAGTGAAATGAAATATTCTTCTAGAATAGAGCTCTATTCAAAAAAGAGCTTTTCTACTTCATGCCTTTCTTAAGGAGAGCCAAGCCTTTGGCACACATGCATCCCTCCTGATTGGCAAACTGTTCCTTCTTCCAAACTTGGAACCCATCTTCAATTAAGAAAGCCAAACAGAGCAAAGCAGAAAACTGGAGGAACGATGCATGCCGAATGTATATTCTTTGGCCACAGGCCCAGCAGGGAAAACTCTTCCTCATGTTTGTTTCCAAAGTTGGCATCTTCACATTATTACCGAGAACTTCAAATTTGTAATTCTGCCCATCAAGTTTCCCTCTGTCAAGGGAAGGTGGTGGAAAATATTTCCAGAGCCATCTTCACGCCAACGTCAAGCGAGAGCCGGCTTCTTTGCAATTGGTGGGTGACTAAAAACAGAGACCATTCTACCTTTCTTTTTAAGGCCATCCCTTTGTGCATAGTTTAATTCGAGCTCCTCTGTCCTTACTTTGCAAAAAGTTTTGCCCGTGTTAGTAATGAGAAGGTAACAGATGGGCGCATTGATTCGTAGCTCAGTGACACTGCAAGCAGAGAGGCTATTCATGCCCGCTGATTTTACAAGAGGGAAATTGGCCAGGGAGGGATGGAATGAAAGTTCAGGGAATTAAAACTCATCGAGGCATTCTGATGCATCTATTTTTGCAGGACAGGGTTGGGACTGGATTTTTATAAATTGATATTAAAAAGTAATTATGGCGGGAGGTTTTTGTTGTTGGACTTTTAGGCATTTCATTTGTAAATTATAAAGAAGTATTAATTTATTAAATAAATTATTAACAATAACTAAACTACAAAAGGGGCTCTTAACATCTCTAACAAGTTTGTCTATTGCAGATAATTCATTGGCCACGCTGCCACCTGCCACGCTCGTGAGTTCATCAAAGCCTGGCACTCCACAAGCCATTCCATCAACAGACACATTGGCCAGCGACCAGCCTAGGAACCAGGGGTGGTATTAACTTATCTTCCCTACTGGTTCACAAATGTGAGTGCGCATCCGTGCATGTGCTCAGCTTTCCGCGCATGCGCTTTGGCTAAAACAATTGCCTAAATGGGATGCCATAGAGCCAGAGCGGGTGGGTGGGGCCAGCTGCAATTTTTGCTACCAGTTCGGGAGAACCAGTCCAAACCAGCAGAATACCACCTCTGCTATGAAGCCCTCAGAATCCAAATCAACCACACAGCCAACCAGAGAGGGCACCGACCCTCAACCAACCCACGCAATCCCCCCACCAGCAATTCACCTTCCAATGACCCTGACTGGTGTAACTTCCTTATCACAAGACCCATCACAAGATTCATGACTCACACCTGACCCATCACAAGACCCTCACTTGACACACCCACACCTGAAGCTCTTATAAACAAAAAACACCGACACTGACATCTCCTAAACTCAGGGGTGAAATGCTCCGTAGTCTGCTACCCGTTTGCTTTGCGCATGCATGTACAGCACATGGCACTACTGTGCATCACTGAAAAAGGAGGATTAAGAAGCCTTTTCTGAGTCTCCAAAGGTAAGTAGAACATCAAGGGGGGGGGGGACAGCTGCTTTCTAGCAAATATAAAATGAACGGCACAACTAATTGTTGCAAAGCTGATTGTCGGAACCGGTAGTAAAAAAAAAATGTTACTGGTTTGGGCGAACCAGTAGTTCTGGCGATCAGCTGTGCAACAACCAGCTGATTGTCGCACAGCTGATCGTCGGAACCCGTAGTAAAAAAAATCACCATTGAGAAGAAGAAAAAACAAAACAAGCAGAACAAAACCAGATTCCACTCCATTATTGCAAACTTTCCTGGATCTAATTATCCAAAAATCCTGTCAATTCATTGTGGAAGGCAGGAACAAGTCTTCTTTTATTTCATTAACTTCTGACCTCAAGCAACCATTCTCTCCTTTCATCTTGCACACTGCAAACTGTGGGGGGATGTGGCAATCCAGGCACTGTTACCAAGCTCAGTGACAATTTATACCTTGGCTACTCTGAAACTTTACCCTAGAGAGCTTGATTGATAGGGCCATCCTCTCTGAGGTCAGGTTTTGGCATGAGGTTCACTTTAGGAATTAGTCCATTAGTGGTCAAGGCGACGAGGTCATGTGAAAGAAACGAGGAGGAGGGAGGGGAACAAAAGGCGATATCCTTCCAATGGCATATATGTGGGAATTGGCTCTGTTGACCCAATCATGGATTTCTGAATGAAAGTAAAACATGAACTCCAACTCAGGTTGCAAGCAGATTTTGTGTTAATAAATACACAAGGATACTAAAAAGAACAACAACAACAACCCCTACTTCATTCTGTTTCCTCCTTTGGCAAAGCAATCTTCTTTTCTAGTTTAAGTTTAATTTAAATTTCAAAAAATCATGGGGAAAAGTTTTTTTTTTTTTGCCTGTCTACAAAAAGTCCAAAGCTCTAAGCCAGGGGTGTCAAACTCAATTTCACTGAGGGCCACATCAGGGCTGTGGTTGATCTCGGGGGGCCCAGTGGACGTGGCTGACTGGGTGGGCATGGCCGACTGGGTGGGTGTGGCCAACTGGCTGGGCATAGCCAACTTGATGCCACTCCCCAAGCTGCTGTCATGTTCCCTCTTGGGTAGACTGGGCTGTTCAAAGCTACGTGGGCCGGCCCTTACATTTCCCTGGACAGCCCCGTGGACCGGATCCGACCATATTGTGGGCTGGATCCAGCCTGTGGACCTTGAGTTTGACACCTCTGCTCTATGCATTTAACATATTTTTGGCATTTTTTGTACTGGGTTTTCCAAAGAGTCTTTCAGGAAGGGAAGGATGAGTACCAGCTTGTGGTCAGCCATCCTCCTACTCTAAATTCATCTGGTGGTGAAGCTGACAACGTGGAATGCATTTTTATGTATGTATGTATGTATGCATGCATGCATGTACAGTATGTATGTATTTATTATGCCACACATATCTTATATTGGGTGACTCTTATATGGCCAATTACTTCCCACTCTTGTGTGAGATATCAAGGTATTTGTTTCAGGTGCGATGTCTTCACAAGGTACAGTACAGGTGGCCCTCAACTTTTCACTTAGTGACCATTCAAAGTTACCATGGCACTGAAAAAAGTAATTTATGGCCCCTTTTCACACATATGACCATTGCAGCATCCCCCTGGTCAGGTGATCAAAATTCAGATGCTTGTCAACCGGTTCATGTTTATGACAGTGTCCCAGTAATCCCCTTGGCGACCCTTTGACCAGCAAAGTCAATGGAGAAGCAAGATTCATTTTACAACAGTAACAACTGAAGTGATTCACTTGGCAAGAAAGGTCATGAAATGGAGCAAAACTCACTTTAACAACTTTCTCGCTCAGCAACAAAAATTCTGAGCTCAGTTGTAGGTTGCAAGTTGAAAGTTACCCGTATTCCTGTCCTATATTGGAGCATGATCATTTGGCAGGTCCATTATGATATCAATCAACACTTCTGTGTATTTGAGCCACCTGTTGATTGCTCCTCGACAGGTAGGAGGAACAGGTAAAGATCTTACACTGTCTGTATTCTCTAGGGAACATACTTCTTAATGTTGTTTCAAAATTCTCTGCGCTTGGATCAATGCAAGTCATTCTCCTAAGAAGACTTCAGCCTTCCCCATCAGGGAACCGCCCAGATGATCAGAATTACAACTCAACATGGTCTCTAGTTTACTTTAGGTTGTAGGGGATGTAGTGGCTCAGTGGCCAAGAAGCTGAGCTTGTTGATCAGAAAGGTCGGCAGTTCGGTTGTTCAAATCCCTAGCGCCACGTAACGGACTGAGCTCCCGTTACTTGTCCCAGCTTCTGCCAACCTAGCAGTTTGAAAGCACATAAAAATGCAAGTAGAAAAATAGGGACCACCTTTGGTGGGAAGGTAACAGTGTTCTGTGCACCTTCAGTGTTTAGTCATCGGCCACATGACCATGGAGACGTCTTCGGACAGCGCTGGCTCTTTGGCTTCGAAATGGAGATGAGGACCGCCCTCTAGAGTTGGGAACGACTAGCACATATGTGCAAGGGGTAACCTAGGTTGTAGACTACTTTCACCTCCTCTAAGAACAGCAGGCTACAAAAAGGTTCTTACTCCTTGTGTTGAGCAGGGAATGCTACTAGCCTCTCTGTCGCTACTTTGTGGCTTATCTGGGTTAGCTTTGTGTTTCTGGAATCAAGAGTTTAGTTTGGCTTGGATTCTTGGTCTTCCTGCCAACTAGGCAGCAGTTAAGAAACAGCCACCTGATCAAGCTCCACATTTCAGGTCATGTGAGCAGAACTGTTCCTGGAAAGAACGAGGGGACAAAAAGGTGAAACTTTAGCCTTGTTCCATTGTGTGTCCGTCCTGTGCCTTTCACTTTAAAAACAAACAACTTTTTTCCTTTTTTTGACAATGCATGTACTGTTATTTCCTCCATGTCTCGTCCCACTTGTCTGCCATTATTTTAAAAGCAATAAAAGTATGAAAAGAAATCAATATCCAAAAAGTAAAAAAAAGTAAAATAGCAACACCACTGCAACTGTCCCAAAGGTGCTTTTTCAAGAGGCAACTGGACTTTCTGGTTTTCCTTTGAAGACGTTTCGCTTCTCATCTGAGCAGCTTCTTCAGCTCTGAGCTGAAGCGATGAGAAGCGAAACATCTTCAAAGAAAAACCCAAGAAAGTCCAATTGCCTCTTGAAAAAGCACCTTTGGGAGAACCCTGGATGACTGAGAATCTCTATAGACACCACTACAACTGGTACCAAACACAGCAGTGATGGTAGTAGCCCTTCGGGTAGCACAGGGGCTGCTGGGCTGTTACACAATCTGTTGCCAGTTTACTTCAGGGTCCAATTTGAGGCACATTGATTGTGTCAATGAAGGGGCAGGTGGTGTAACGGCCTACACAATGAAGTGGCAGTTTCCCAGGAAGGGGGGGAGCACATTGCAAGAGGGGGACGAGGCAAGACACAACACAATCCGGAACCAGATTAGAGAAGGAGGAAGAAATTTAGGATAGGCACTCCTTAGAAACTCCTAGGGTATATTGTTAGGGTTAGATTGCTATTAGAATCCTGTCTATATGTTATGAGCAAATAAAGAAATGGACTTTTGACTGCATTGTTCTGAACTTGATTGGGCTGGACCTGACAGTCTGGGAAAGAAAGAAAGAAAGAAAGAAAGAAAGAAAGAAAGAAAGAAAGAAAGAAAGAAAGAAAGAAACGAGGGAGGGAGGGAGGGAAACAAAGAAAAAAGAAAGGAAAGAAGGAAGGAAGGAAGTGAAAAGGTCACATCAATAGATGGCAGCAGGAATAGGAAAGGCAGAAGAAGGGGGGAAGGATAAAGAGGAGGAAGAGAAAGAAGAGAAGGGAAAGAAGGTGGGAAGAAAGAAGGAGAGAAGAAAGAGAAGAAACTGGGGGAGGAAGGAGGGAGGGAAGAAGAGAGGGTAGTAAAGAGGGAAAGAGGGAGGGAAAGAAAGAGAGAAGGAGTGTTGAAAGGAAGGAAGGAAGGAGGGAGGAAAGGAGGGAAGTTAAGAGAAAAGAAAGGAGGAGGGAAAGAGGAAGGGAAGGAGGGAAGGTATGTGTGAAGGAGGGGGGGACCGAGGGAGGGAAAGGAGGGGGAAGGAAAGGAGGAAAGGAGAAAAGAAAGGAGGGAAGGCAGGGGAGAAGGAAGTAAGGGGGGGAGGGAAGAAAAGGGTATGGAAAAGAAGAAATGAGGGAAGAGAAGAGGGAGGGAAGGAATAAGATACCTAACCTTTGATGTTTATAATGATTTGATAGTATGGGAATATCTCGAAATGTAGTTGTATTGTTTTTTACAAGTTATGGATGTTGTATTTTCTTTTTACCAATAAAATCTTTTTTTAAAAAAATTTTTAAAAAAAAGATGGCAGCAAAATCCATCTCTTCTGTATCTCATTGCTGCCACCTACTGGCCACCCGTATTTCTGCAGCTCAGATCCGGTATTGCTAATCCAATTCCTATGAACTGGTAGCTGAATCATTTCGTTTGCCGATACTTGTTTTTCTCCCTCTCTTGCTCTCCCGCCTGAAGCCATGAAACAAAGCTGCCCTACCTTTTACCCATCTATCATCTATTAAGAGAACAGCAGAGACCTTGTGCGCCATGTAGTAATGGCAGGCTGGCTGCGTTTCAAAAGACAAAGCTGCAGAAATGGATGGTGGCCAGCCCAAACCTGCCAGGAAAGGGCTGGCTGAATGGAGGAGAAGCTATGCAACGTCACCCGAGGGGTTGCTGAGAAACTCTTAAATCACACCTGGGTGCCTGCTTCAAATTCACGAGGCCTTCTCCACCATTCCCACCGGGATTCAGTCAAACGGAGAGCCAAAAAGAGGATTTCCGCAAACTGCTTCTCGTTGTGAAGGTGGGGCAGAAGAATCAGGCAGAAGAATAACAGAGTTGGGGCCTCGGAGGTCTTCTAGTCCAATCTCTTACTCAAACACCATCACCCTAAACCAGGGATGGCTAACCTTTTTGTCCTTGCATGTAGGAATCGCGCATGTGATAGCATGCATAACCACATTCATAAAGCAATGTGCCCTGCTCCTCTGTGCATGTGTGACCCCCCCCCCCCATGCATGCCTTCCCCAGGCTCTGGAGGCTCTCCAGAGGCCAGAAACAGCCCCTTTTTCGGACTTCTGGGAGTCCTGTTTTTTTGCCCTCCCCCAGGCTCTGAAGGCTTTTCTTGAGCCTCCAGGAAGATGAAAACTGCCTCCTTTGGGCTCTGGAGGCCTGCCCTGAAGTCTCCTTGCACCAAAAATGGATTGCGAGAGGGGCATGCTGCACCCCTCGCTCCCCCATCGCTGTGCATGCATATACAACCCCCCGCCATGCACGTGCATCTCCTGCATGCATGGCAGAGATCCAAAAATCAACTGGCCAGTGGGAGGCACACACGCATGCACAGTGGAGCTGAACTGGGCAACGGCTCGCATGCCCACAGAGAAGGCTCCACATGCCACCTGTGGCAGGCATGTCATAGGTTCGCCATCAGTGCGCTATACCATTTCAGACAAACGGCTGTCTAATCTCTTCTTAAAAACCTCCAGTGTTTGAGAAGTTAGGGAAGGAGAAGGTGGAAGAATCGGTCAGATGGTAGAGGGGACGTCACAGCACAAGCCTTGCCCCCACCTCTGCAATTGCAAATGGTTCTAGGAATATCATTTTCATTTCATCTTAATAACAATGCGGGGTGGAGGGTATGTTTTGAGTAATGCAGCTTTTGAACTTAGGCATCGGAAAAGATTCCTCCAAATACCATGAATTTCCAAGTGGGGGGGAACATGAGTCATCTATTTAGAGTTTTTACTCACATTGTCATGTTTTGGACGCATTATGCAAAGATTTAACACTCTGGAGAAGGTTGGAATATTGGGAAATTTGGAAGGGAAGAGCAGAAGTCAGTCAAGCCTGGGTCATCTCATGCTTAGACTAATGCAATGTGTTTTATGTATGGTTACCCTTGGAAGATCTGAAAGATCCAGCTGATGTAGAGGGCGATGGCATGAGCAATTTTTCGAGCCCCGCAGTGGGCCCCATAGATAGATAGATAGATAGATAGATAGATAGATAGATAGATAGATAGATAGATAGATAGATAGATAGATAGATAGATAGATAGATAGATAGATAGATAGATAGATAGATAGATAGATAGATGGACGGATGGAGAGAGAAGTAGACAGATGATAGTTATGGATGGATGGATGGATGGATGGATGGATGGATGGATGGATGGATGGATGGATGGATGGAGACAGACACACAGACAGACACACAGACAGATAGATAGATAAGATGACCAGCAGCAAGATGGATGGACTCTGTTATAAGGAAAATGGCTGCACAGTAGGAAGCTCTGAAAAACCTTGTAAGAGACAGACCATAATGGAGAAAATCTGTGTAGATGCTAACAATTGACACCAACATGATGTTCCATCATCCTCAACATCATCAATAATGGACTGAGATGGTTAATTGATGTAAGCCAGCAAAAGATACAAAGTTATTATGTTACAATGTAATAAGCAAACAAAATTAATTACATAAAGATTACATAGATTAAAAACACCTATCGACCACACAATATTTTTTTATCTGGACTACCTTGAATTGGACCTGGAAGCCCATTGGCAGGGTGTGGGCGACTATCCGAAAGGCACATTGGTCCAGGAATGGGTGTACCTGGCACACCACACAAAGTTGTGTGAAGGCCGTTCCTATTTATGACACTTCAGTGTTATAAAACATAGCCTAACAAAGTAGAGAAAAGAAGGGAGGTATATCACAATAGTTAAAAATAATATTGTCCTTATTTTTAAGGTGGAGATGCTCATTTAGGGTGTGAATTATCTTCAGTAAATAATGGGGAAGTATGCTTTACAGGAGGGCTGTCCAATTTTAAGACCAGTGGACTTAAACCCCCAGAATTCCCCAACCAGCATCCTGGGGAGTTTTGGAAATCAAAGTCCACAAGTCTTAAAAGTTGTCAAGGTCGGACAGCTCTGCTTTATAGTTAGGGCTACGTACACAAAAGTTATCAGTTGTCCTGCTAAAGTCAACATCCTAAACCTAAAGCACATGTGTGTCATTCATCTCTGTTGATGAAAGTTTATTTTTGCCACAGAGTTCTGCTTCATTACTCAAAGCATTCTCGCAGCTGGACATTGCACAACATTTTTATGGCTTCTTGTGACACACACATGGCCAAACTTCTGGGAAGTGTTTTCTGGGAAAGCAGTTTCTCACCACTCCCAAAACCCATTTGATTTCTCCAAGGCACCACAAGTCCTCCTGCCCTTCAGTGAAGAAGCATTGCTCACACAATGTCAGGCGCTTCCCCCTCGCCACCTCCAGACGTCAGCCTTAAAACATCCAGAAGAGCTCTGTTTACAGTCTGTACGTTCAGCCCGTGGTGCAATGTGTCTGCTCCCAAGCTAGAAGAAGCAGCAGGATGACTATCCTTAATGATTCCTCCTTTGGAACACCAGCCTTGAAAGCAAACCTGGTCTGTCTTTTAACTGGGAGATATCAGGTGTGAATAATTGGCTCCTTTTAAAAAATTATTGCAGCCCAGGGGCTCATCTTCTATTAAAAGCCTGGTCTGGAAGAAGAAATATTAGATATTAGATATTAACACCTCTATATACTGCAGAGACATAATCCTGCCAACAAAAGTACGTATAGTCAAGGCTGCGGTTTTCCCAGTTGCAATGTATGGCTGTGAAAGTTGGACCATAAGGAAAGCTGAGCACCAAAGAATGGAGGCCTTTGAACTCTGGTGCTGGAGAAGACTCCTGCATTGAGTCCCTTGGACTGCAAGGCCATCCAACCGGTCAGTCCTAGAGGAGATCAACCCTGACTGCTCCTTAGGAGGCCAGATCCTGAAGAGGAAATTCAAATACTCTGGCCACCAAATGAGAAAGAAGGATTCCCTGGAGAAGAGCCTCATGCTGGGAACGACGGAGGGCAAAAGAAGGAGGAGATGACAGAGAATGAGGTGGCTGGATGGAGTCACCGAAGCAACAGGCGTAAGCTTAAATGGACTCCAGAGGATGGTAGAGGACAGGAAGGCCTGGAGGAATGTTGTCCAGGGGGTTGCGATGGGTCGGACATGACTTTGTAACTAACAACAACAAGTATATTGCCTCAGTAAGACCACATGTGGAATACTCTGTTCAGTTCTGGTCACCACAATGCAAAAAAAAAAGATGTTGAGACTCTAGAAAGAGTGCAGAGAAGAGCAACAAAGATGATTTAGGGGGTTGGAGGCTGAAACATTTTGATGAACAGTTGCAGGAACTGGGCATGTCTAGTCTAAGGAAGAACAGAACTAGAGGGACATGATAGCAGTCTTCCAATATTTGAGGAGCTGTCACAAAGAAGAGAGGGACAACCTATTCTCCAAAGCATCCAAGGAGAAGACAAAAAGCAATGGATGGAAATTTATCAAGGGGGGATCCAACCTACAGTAGAACTAAGGAGAAACTTCCTGACAGTTAGGACAATTAATCAGTGGAACAGCTTGCCTCCAGAAGTTGTGAATGCTCCAACATTGGAAGTTTTTAAGAAAAGATTGGACAACTCTTGGTCTGAAATGGTATAAGGTCTCCTGTCTGGGCAGGACATGAACTAGAAGACCTCCAAGTTCCCTTTCAATTCAGTTATTCTGTAAGAAACGTGGAGATCACTTTCTGAAGGTGGATTAACATGCCTCACTCCTGGCCATAGGAGAAAGCCATGGGAATAGAAGCATGTGCATTTATGGTTGCATCATCTTGATGCTTGTTTACCATGCACTGCTCCAGCAGGCACGCTAATGATGGGCTGCAAACCTCCGATCCTGCTTCGGAAGGCTACCAGATGTTATCTCTGCAGCTACCTTACAAGCCAAAGACTCCAATACAGCTTCAACCTCAGCTCTTTACAATCCCATTTAATTAGAAGCAAAAAGTGCAGTAGCCTGGCTGTCTGGGAGCATACGTGCAACCCTCCCTCTGCTAGGCAGGACAGGGCGTGAAGGAATATCCCTGACGCTAATGAAGGGCGGGGTGGATCTGTGCAATCACGCTTCGTTGTCTGGCTAAGGCAAATTCCAAATCAACCGTTGCACAATCTCCCCTCTGCAGGAGCCGTGACTCTGCACAGCCAAGATTGAGGTGGCATTGTTCAGGGGGAAGGCTTGAACTCAATCCAATGATCTTACCAGGATATATTGATATATATCCTCTCTCTCCTCCCACTTCTTTCCCTCTCTCTTTCTCCATATCAAAACAACTTACTTTATGTGCAGCCAGAACCTGAAAATAATATTTAACACAGCACAGTACTTAAACTAAATGGTTTGCTTGAGAGCTGCAGAGGTGGGACTGATTGGGGTAGATTGTAAGGGTGACACTGAAATTTAATTTTATGACATTTTATTCGATTTTATTTATATATTAAATTATATTGTATCATATCCTATAACTATTATATTGTACCCTACTCTTATTTTAAATTGTTTGTATAGGATTTCATTGATATGTGCTTGAATCTTGTGCTTTTATGTGGCCTATAGCCGTGATGGCAAACCTATGGCACACATGCCACAGGTGGCACACAGAGCTCCCTCTGCAGGCATGCGAGCCGTCACCCCAGCTCAGCTCCACCATGCCTACACATGTGCCTCCCACCAGCCAGCTGGTTTTTGGGTCTCTGCCACGCATGTACATGGCGCTTGCAAAAGATGCATGCACATGTGCAGGGATGCATGTGGGGGTTTGTACATGCATGCGTGGGGATATGCGGGTAGTTGCATGTGCATGTGCAGGGACATGCAGGTGGGATCATGCCCGGCATTGCATCATGGGTGTGTGTGCACATGCTTTCAGCACACAACAACAAAAAGGTTAGCCATCTCTGGCTAAAGCTAAAGCTTTAATCTAATCTAATCTTTCTCCACAAATTTATACAGTTTTCTTAGAGCTGCATCAGCCTTATCTTGCCAGAAGCTTCTCTTCCAATTCTCCTTCCAGTACAGCTGCCTTGATTTAGAATATAGAATAATGACTTGGGAGGGATCTTGGAGGTCTTCTAGTCCAACCCTATTCTCAAACAAGAGACCCTATGCCATTTCAGACAAATGGTTGCCCAATCTCTTTTTGAAAGCCTCCAGTGATGGAGGAGCACCCACAATTTCTGAAGGCAAGCCGTTCCATTGATTGATTGCTCTCACCATTAGGAAATTTCTCCTTGACTCACAACAGCCCTTTTAGTTCAAAGTTACAACAGCACTGAAAAAAAATGACATAGTTTTTCACACTCGTGACTGTTGCAGCATCTCCATGGTTACATGAACAAAATTCACACGCTTGGCAAGTGGTTCGTATTTATGACGGTTGCAGTGTCCCGAGGTCATGTGGTCCCCTTCTGCGAGCTTCTGACAAGCCAAGTCAATGGGGAAGCCAGACTCACTTAACAACGGTATTACTGACTTAACAACTGCAGTGATTCCCTTAACAACTGTGGCAACAAAAGTTGTAAAAATAGGGCCAAAACTCACTTAACGACTGTTTCACTTAACAACATACATTTAGGGCTCAATTGTGGTGGTACATCAAGGACTACTACCTGGGCTTGTTTTGAAAGAAGGCACTCAATGCATTAAGAATACCAGCACTGTAAGCAGAGAACACAACAGTGATGCCATAATCTCCAATTACAGCTGAGAAATATATAAATCCCATGTTATAATTTTAAACACTATTTATAAATCACTATAACGCAATAAGAAAATATGTTACTGTATTAATCAAGCAAAGCTTCTTATCCATAACATTTTATTGCTAACTAGGGCATACAAAACCTTTGCCAGAGTCAGACCAATTCTCGAATACTGCTCGTGTGCCTGGAATCCCCACTGCATATCGGACATTAATACAATTGAGCAGGTCCAGAGGTATTTCACGAGAAGAGTCCTCCACTCCTCTGCTCACAACAGGATCCCTTACGCCACCAGGCTTGAAATTCTGGGCTTGGGCAAACTGGAACTATGCCGCCTAAGGTCTGACCTAAGCGTAGTACACAAAATTATCCGCTACAAAGTCCTGCCTGTCAATGACAGCTTCAACCACAATAATACACGAGCAAACAATAGATACAAACTCAAGGTCAACCGCTCCAAACTCAATTGCAGAAAATACGACTTCAGCAACAGAGTGGTCAACACCTGGAATGCTCTACCTGACTCCTTGCTACATCCTCAAACTCCCACGGCTTCAACCTTAAACTGAACCGTGGATCTCACCCCATTCCTAAGAGGTCTGTAAAAGAGGCATGTATAATCGCACCAGCATGTCTCTGTCCTCCTGTCCTCATTTACTTGTAGTCATTTCCTTTGTTCATGTCCATGTTTATACTTATACCTGTAATTTTGTACATGTTTGACACACAAAATAAAAAAAATTATTATTATTATTACCATGGAGGTTTTCCATAAGAGGCTGGACATCCCTTTGTCAAGAATAGTATAAGATCTTGTGTTTGAGCAGAGGGTTGGACTAGAAGAGCTCCCAGGTATCTTCCAACCCTGTTATTCTAATCTATGTTCTAATATGGATGGATCTGTAAGATTTCTAAGAAAGACTTGTGACACTTTAGTTCTCAGATCAGGATCAAAGCTTTAACTGATTTGTTAAATAGGACACCTCCCTACTGCACGGGCGGTCAGAGGACATCTCATAACTTAAAGTACTCTTCACACGCAATTCATCACATTTCCACTTTAGGGGGTGAAAAAAAGTCTTTCTGTACCTTCAAAGTGCTGTAGGGTGAATTGTTCTTTCCTATTTATCTTTGCAGTCATCTTGTGAGCTTGGTAACGCTGAGGCACAAGGTGTTGAATATTTGTAATTACTTGACAGCAAGTAATTACTTTCTTTAACTAGCTGAATGTTTGTGTCAATTTGGAATACAAGCCCTAAACTGCATTACACTTTAATTGCAAAAACAACTTCGAGTGAGTTTGTTATATCTGTGAGGTAAAAAAAATTTAAAAAAAATTGCAGTGCGGTAAAGGGAAGGAAAACAGAGATTATAAATACCGAAAGACCTGAGTACCTTATCTAGACTGCAAAAATCCAACTCTTGGATGAAAAGCAGCTGAGTTGAAGAATATTTAAACCCTTTGCTGCCATCTAGTGCTCATCCTTAATATTGCAAGTCACATAAAGAGTACACAAAAGACTTGGGGAAGTTTCAAGCTTGAATTTGAAAACCGTGCTTTCAAGCAAAGCTGGCTCAAGACATTTTATCTGTAATCAAGACTTCACACTGTTTTTTTTTAAAGGACCAATAACGTTATTTTTTTCTGCTTTCTATTTCCTAAAGCACCCACATCTCTTACGAGTATTGGCTTTCCCTAACCCATAATAGCAGTTCCACTAGAAATTTATTCAGTCAAACTGCAAATAAAGTTGGCTTCCAAACTTTTTCTGAAAATGATGCCTGCAAGTTATCATGTTTAAAACCCTGGCGTAGCAATAGCTTTCACTCTGTCTTCTGCTTGTTGGGCTGTGGTGTTTATAGCAACCCTTGTGGAATTGGCATTGCTTTTATTTTTCTTTTCTTTTAAACAGAGCCAGCTAAGCACAATGTAGGTCAACACAAACAGAGGTTAGGGAGGCACCTCTTCCAAGAACCTCCTTAATAAGACAGGCCGCATCCTGATAGGAGAAATCTAGTTCAAAGGACTTATGACAGGGGTGGTTGAGCACAGAGCCAGATTTTTGCCTAACATCTCTGTAGTGCCCATGTTTTATGGCTGTGATTAGAACAATTTGTGTCTACTAGGTACCATAAAATGCTGTGCTAAT
Organism: Thamnophis sirtalis; assembly: GCF_051295495.1. Lineage (NCBI taxonomy): Eukaryota > Metazoa > Chordata > Lepidosauria > Squamata > Natricidae > Thamnophis > Thamnophis sirtalis. The sequence goes on along the minus strand of NW_028261390.1, from coordinate 69,049,939 downwards.
AGAGGGCAATAAAACAGAAAAGGTGGAAGAAAAATCAAAGCCAATCGTGTCTACAGAAGGTGTAGAGTTCTGCCAACTTTTAAAGTATTTTAGACCGTTCATTATATACTGACAGACCAGGAAATACTGATGGATGAGAATATTTGTACTCAGAGTATTGTGTTCTGCCTATAGTACAAGAACCTCCCTAGTCTGCTAGCCTTCCCTTGGGACTAAGCAGATAAGGTCCCATGGAAGTTAAGGGGGTTCAGTCCTTTGTGCAGTTCTTGTGGCTGCACAAAGATTCAAGGCTAAATCCCCACTTGATCCCTCCTCCTTCCCTGGCTGTGAGTTTCCCAGCAAGGAAGCATCATAAAGTGGTAGAGTTTATTTGACACAGACACGCCCATGTATTTTTATTTTGGGGGATAGCAACACTGAAGTGATTTTCCTTTAACATCTTCCAGGAGTTTTGTTTTGACATTCTAGTCTAGCAGATTGCCCTAGGATTTTATGAGAATCTCACCCACATTTTAAGCAGGCTTGACTCAGCTTAGCTTTGGGGAGAATTAGCTAAAAGAAAAAGAGAAATCCAGCTTCTCTTAGCTCGAGCTGTTCAGTTGTAATAGATTCATAATCACCGGAAGTACAGAATGAAGGAAGATCTAAGTGTTCCTTTCTGAACAGCAATCACACCTCCCCACCACAATGCTGTAGTAGCATTTTACATTCTATGTTTTTATGAAAGGCCGTTGGTCATGGACTTCTGCATGAAACAGGGGACTGGACTTAATGGCACCTTCTTAAACTCTATGATTTCAAGCATTTTTTTCTATCTATTATCTTAATCCCTCCATCATATCCCTCCCTCCATCTATCCATCCATCTTGTTCAGATAAAAATAGGACAGAGAAAACTCAAGCGACCAGGATCTGTGATGCATCATTCTATAATAAGTCATAAAGTTAACCTCATGGGTAACTAGGCAGAAAATTAGTTAGATCCATACCAAGATATGTAAAAATGAGAAAACGGTGTTGTGCTCCTTCCTGGCCATTAATCTGCTCCCATCATGCTCACCAAAGCACAGTGTCAGTGCTTCAACAGCACCCCATATGCTGCTGTCTCCATTCACCAATTGACTTGATTAATGCCTGGCTTAGCTTTGGTGCATCTCTAACCATGATTGAATCGTTTGAGTTCCAAAATGCTGCCATTCTAGAGAACTTGCAGGCTGGCATCTCATATCAGATTCAAGCCACTCTCACTTTCCTTTTTCAGTTTCCTCCGAAAGCGTCTCGCAGAGATGCGATTCTTTCACTGGTGTTTATACGAACAAAAGGAATGGCACCATATAATGGCGCCTGTAACAATCACTCACATTAGGAGCCAAGGTGGCGCAGTGGTTAAATTCAGCACTGCAGTTCAGCAGTTTGGCTGTTCAAATCCCACCAGGCTCATGGTTGACTCAGCCTTCCATCCTTCCGAGGTGGGTAAAATGAGGACCCAGATTGTTGTTGGGGGCAATATGCTGACTCTGTAAACCGCTTAGAGAGGGCTGAAAGCCCTATGAAGCGGTATATAAGCCTAACTATTGCTATTGAAATGAGGGATGTTGCCTACAGCTTAAAAGAAAAAAAAATATATAGGAAAGAGCCACAGGCTGCCCACGCTGATTGTCTCATGGGGATTTTAGGGTTTCTCAGAAAGCAGCAGTGAAGAAATTCAACTTTAGATCACTATTGTTTAATGGAAGCAGAAAGTATGTGGGAAGTCTAGCAAGGTGTAAGTTTTCAACCTGAAACCTCCAGATGTGTTTGGACTGCAGTCGCCAGAATCGTCAAGGAATTTTGGCCTTACAATTCTGATCATCTGGAGAATACAGGCCGGAAAGTTTGGAAGAAGAAAGCTCACTAATATTTTTATCTGCCCGAAACTTACCACCACAATGACCCCCTCCCCACCTCTTCCACACAAAGCAGCTTTGCCAATCTTGCACTGATTTGGTGCATCAATTTGTCCTCAGTTAGCATTCAGATTTATTAACATGGGTCTTGATGAGACTATATAAACAAGTAGCATTTAAACCTGTGACTTTGTGGATAGTCTACTTGTTCATTTTAGAGACAGTGTCAGACCTATGAAGTGCCTTGAAAAAAGCCATCATTAATCCCAGGCAACATTTGTATACTCCAATTCTGGATTTTGGCAAAGATGAAGAATCCTCTGTTATAACAAATACTTAAACTGGAATAAGTCATACTGAGTTTAAAAAAAGCAACAACTTTACTTTTCAGCAGGTATGAGCAAGCATATGTTTTTAGCAGAACAAAGCAAACAGGACATCCTAAGCTTTGAAAGTACACTATAATATAAATATCAAATCACAGGTTTCTTTCCTTTCTTAAGTATTAGTTAGGCATGGTTACAAACTGGAAATTCTCCAGAGAAACTGGGAACAGTTTCTTCGGCTTGTTTTACACTTTGCTGCAATTTGCTGCTTGACAACCATAGCAAGCAGTTTCTCCATATTTAGAAAGGGAGAGAAAAGGAAAGAGCTTGTATCATAGTTTCTTTTGTCCTCCTTCATCTGTGGACCAAACTTTGATGGGTAGAAAGATCTTTTTGAAAAAAAGAAGAGAAGATATATTCATGTAGATTCAGGTATGCAGGTTAGGCTTTGCTTATGATACAGATGATGAAAACAAATGTTCAAAGTTGCACACAAATCATCACTGACTGTCCATGACAAAAAAAAAATATTTTTTGCAACACATGCAAAAAAAAGAGGGGTGGTGGTGGAAATGCTGAAGCAGGAGATCCTCAGACCAATGGTTGTCCAGCCCCTTCTTAAAAGCTTCCAGTGTTGGAGCACCCACAACTTCTGGAAGCAAGTAATTCCTCTGATCAATTGCTCTCACTATCAGGAAACTCCTCCTTAGTTCTAGGCTGGTTCTCTTCTTGGTTAGTTTCCACCATTGCTTCTTGTTTTGCCTTCGGGTGCTTTGGAGAATAGTTTGACCTCGTCTTCTTTGTGACAATCCCTCAAATATTGAAACACTGCTTTCATGTCGTCCCAGTCCGTTTTTCTCTAGACTAGCCATACCCAATTCCTGCCACCATTCTTCATATGTTTTGCCTCCAGTCCCTTAAATCGCCTTGGTTGCTCTTCTCTGCACTCTTCCTAGAGTCTTTACATCTTTTTTTATATTGTGGCAACCAATGGTGAAATGCAAAAGTTTTCCCTACCAGATCTGTGGGTGTGGCTTCGTGGGTCATGTGACCAGGTGGGCGTGGATTGGTGGTCATGTGACCAGGTGGGTGTGGCTGCACAATTGACTCACACACAATGTAAAAGCAGCTGGACTTCACATAAAATGGCCAGGAATCTCACAGACAATCAGGCACAGCTGATTGTCGCACAGCTGATCGTCAGAACTTTTTGGAAAAAAAATAGCATTTTTTTATTAATGGTTCTGGCGAATAGATAGTAAAAAATGCTATTAAAAAAAGTAAAAAAAAGTTCTGAACTTTTTTTTTTTTTTTACTTTTTAAAGCATTTTTTACTATTGGTTCGGGCGAACCGGCCCAAACTGGTAGCATTTCACCTCGGTGGCAGTCAAAACTGAATGCCGTATTCCCAAGTATGCTCTTACCAAAGCATTAAAAAGTGGTGCTAACACTTCATGTGAATTTGATTCTACCAAGTTTTATCAGGTTACAGCTCTGCCCTGGATCCAGCATTCTTTTACCTACTGTTATTTTGGTAGCATCTCTTCCTCCTGTCCTTGGATAAAGGCTTTTCCTTTATCTGTCTACAAAAATCCCATCTTGACATTTTTTTATCCTCAAATGGATGACCCTGCTGAAGGCTACACCCTTGGAAAAAATTATCTCACGCTCTCTAACCAGCCAAGCTCTTCTTGAATGAAATGAAGTCAGTATTTTGGCCCCATGATCCTGATGCTTACTACAACTGTCTTTATAAATAATGCATGATTTGAACACGGTCTAATTAAATTGCATTGGAATTAATTAAGAGTCAAAGAAAATTATCTTCAGATGCAAGCAAGATACTTCCTCTAGGGCTTCAGGGCAAAAGAAAACAAAAGAAAAGAAAAAGTATCGTTGGGGGTTGTCTTTGGATTCGTGATCACAAATGCAGAATGTTTGGCACTTCCAGGGATTTTCCAGGGTTGTGTAGCTTTCTAAACATCTGGCTGCAGAGGGAATATTTCTGCGACCTGCAGATTCAATTTTATTAACGCGGTTTTCAAATATTTACTGTAGGTTGACTTTAAAAACCAAATTTTGATTGCTAATACTGCATAAGAAGGCTAGAACGTTATGCCCACAGTGGTCCTTGCTGAACAAAAATGGATTAATTTCTGAAAAGCCATCTAGGCTTATATTGGGAATCATTTATTTTAAAAACACAAATTGTTTATGATATTAACTTGAAGTTTGGTATTTAGGAATCGTTTAAAAGATGTCTCCTTGCTTGATATGTTGCTTTTTAAGCACATTATTTCACCTTATAGTAGCAATTCAGTTTCTGATTCATGGAAAATAGTTTTAATAAACTATTAAGTTTTGCTCAATTGAAAATTAACAGTTGGCAGCACCTAAAAGCCTTTATGAGCCGAGGTGGCGCAGTGGTTAAATGCAGCACTGCAGGCTACTGCTAGATCAGCAGTTCAGCGGTTCAAATCTCACCGGCTCAGGGTTGACTCAGCCTTCCATCCTTCCGAGGTGGGTAAAATGAGGACCCGGATTGTTGGGGGCAATATGCTGACTCTCTGTAAACCGCTTAGAGAGGGCTGAAAGCCCTATGAAGCGGTATATAAGTCTACTGCTATTGCTATTGCTATTTATGGGACACGGTGGCTCAGTGGCTAAAACGCTGAGCTTGCTGATCAGAATGGTCAGCAGTTCAAATCCCTAGTGCTGCGTAACGGAGCGAGTTCCTGTTACTTGTCCCAGCTTTTGCCAAACTAGCATTTCAAAAGCATGTAAAAATAAAGTAGAAAAATAGGAACCACTTTTGGTGGGAAGGTAACCGCATTCCATGTGCCTTCGGGGTTTAGTCATGCTGGCCACATGACCCCAGAGACGTCTTTAAATTTAAAAATCAGTTGATTTGTTTAAAAAAAAAATTAAGTAGATTTAAATGTTTAAAATATAACAGAACTAAATTAGTCAAAGAATAAACTAATGTTTTCTTGTTTAAAGTTGATTGCAAACTTTGAGGAACTGGATGTTCTTTTTGGTGAGGGACCCTTTTTCATATGAATGCTGAGGTACCACCTCCCCAAAGTATCTCCACATAAACAGGGTGAGAGTTCAGGAGCTCTGCTTTTTCCTCAGTCCTGCTTCCTGAAGCATGCCAGAAAGAACTGACTCCATATGGTGTATTCCTTACTGCCTGTGTAATCCTGACCTGGCCTGCACATCTGGATTTTTTAAAAGAGCCCTTAAGGAGCAGTGCACTGTTGAGTAGGAACAGGAGGAAGATTGCAGAAGAAAAGGTGAACAAACATCTGGAGAAGCTAATGATTCAGAAAAAAGCTATGGCAGACATTCAAGTACAGACCTGAATGAAGTATCTGTAGCATGATGTTTAATTTGTCTGACAAATTCTACCTTCTCCTTTTTCCTTATTAAAAAAAAGTTTTTTTCTGCTTTTACCCAATTAAAAACAACACCAGAGTTGATGGCAGAAGTTTGTGCTCCTCTTATTAAATACACATGAGGAGCCAATAAGGTCTCTCTCTTTCAAAAACACCCCAAGCCTACCCAGAGTGATGAGTAGCTCCTTTCCTATACCTCTGGAATGGCCCAACATTCACAAAGCTTTACAAAATCCAAGAATATCTGCAAAGACTTAAATTATTTGATGAAAATAATTTTTGAGGTATAAAAATCATTTGTTGGTGTTTGGAAAGTAACTGGGTCTGAACAGCACCATTCATGGAGTCCTATGCTTTGCATTGAGGCACTTCGGATAATATGGCTCCGCTTTGGCTTCAGATGTGGATGTCCCCTTTCTTCGTAGTCCATTGTTTTGCACCCGATATCATTGGTTCAAGATTTTTTATTATGCATTTTAAAATATTCTTTTAATTAGAGTGGAGGGAATTATTTCTAGGGTAAAACATGACATAGCCATCAGGTCTTGCTTTTGGGTTTGCAATCCAAAGAAAAAGAGAGTCAAGGGAAATCAAATGAGAAAGGTGAGCAGCAAGCATATTTATTGGTCCAACCAGATATCCTCCGGGAAGAAACATATCTTTCTATGAAAGTGATATTATATTTATGTACGTATTTTTTGACTCATCCACATTTTTTGATCTTGTTCCTTTCTGGGCCAACGCTTCATACAGCCAGGTTAATTTGTTAAATAGAAGCTTCCCCTACCCATGATGAAGGCAAGTTCTTAACCGATGGCACCAGTGCAATCAGATCTCACCCTATTGATCCCTTTTATGAAGGTGATTCACCCATTTCTAAATCACACTGATTTTAATCACAGAATATGCAGCTTAGTCCTCTGACTCCGTAGACACTTTGCACTAACGTGAGGAGCATATATTTAAGTCATGGCACCCTAATTATGTAACGAAGCAATCGGAGTATTTAGGAATTCAAATATATGTACTTGTTGACATGCCTCCTGAAATCAGCACAACTTCACAGGTAGAAGTGTTTTACTTGATCTGGATTCTGCTGTATCCTGGTAAGGCTTTTCGCCTTTCATTTGCAACAGGACAAAATGCTGAAGTCATGTTAATGAAGTTATCTCATCAAAGGAAAAACAATTTTAGTTTAATCTTATCTCTACCTCCAAAGTAAGCCCCATTTTATTTTAATACTTTACTTGCCACCCTGGAGATATACTATGAAAAGCCCTAGGAACCCAGGTGTCTGCTCTTTTCCTGAGATTAAAGCCAAAATAGTCATGGAAGAAAATTCCAGGAGGGCTGTCCCTGAACAATAGAAGTTGGGCAGATTTCAAAGTTCCAACATCATCAAGTGCATTATTAATGATTAACCATGCGGCATCACATCAGTAGCAAAAATGGTGTCAGGAGAATAGTGAAAACACCATAACAATATAAAATAGAGAATAAAAATACAACAAAAGATGTTGACATTCTAGAAAGAATGCAGAACACCAAAAATGATTAGAGGTTTGGAGCCTAAAGCATAAGAAGAAGGATTGAGGCAACTAAGTGTGTCTAGCTAACAAAGAGAAGGACGACAGTAACATAACAATCTTTCAATATTTGAAAGGTGATCATGGATGGAAGCTAATCAAAGAGAGATCCACCTAGAATTAAGGAGAAATTTCCCATCAGTAAGAAGAGTTATTCAGTGGAATGGCTTGCCTCCAGAAGTTGTGGAGCTCCATCACTGAAGGTTTTTAAGGAGAGATTGGACAATAATTTTTCCAAAATGGTATAGGGTCTCCTCTAGAGGCTGGACTAGAAGTTCTCCAATGTCCCTTCCAGCTCTGTTATTCTGTATTCTATACATTAAATTTCAAGTAACCAGTGTCATCTGTAAATTGCATTAGCTATGTGGTTGAGCTGAAGACAACATCTTATAGCAGAAAAAAAAAGCTAAATGTGGAACTCATTCCTTAAAATTGTATGATTGCTAACTTCAGCCCTCGTTTAATTCAACCATTCATAACCTTAGCTGGCAGAAATATACTGTTGCTGTCGGAGGAAAGGGAGCTAAAAAAAAATGAAATAAAACATTTGGCAAAGAAAGCATGTCGAGGCAGTTTCCCAAGCCTCTTTGCTTCCTCTGCATTGTTTGCTGATTTTTTATGTGCAGCTTATTAAAAGGTGACGGTTGTAATTGACACCAGTTGCTGTTACAGCCTGTTCAAAAGTGTGCTCCATGAGTTTCTTCTCTTTGGGTGGGGACCTGGGTGGAGTTGGAGACATCATTTCTTCTGACCCGATCAACCAGATTAGCTGGAATTATTTCAACAGGGCGTAGCTGCCTCAGCCCGTGAAGAATTCCAGAGTAAAGGCCCCAAGTCATATAGTTTATTGTTCAAGGTCTGACCCAAGTTCAGATGCTTTGCACAGAGCCTATTTCTGCCCCACCCTTGTTCATGGGTCTCCACCCCAAAGCAGAGAGAACACTTAAAGGATAAAGGAAGTTGCTGAAAACGTGCTTGATTTAGGCAATTGTTCATAATTAAGCCAATGAGTTCCTAAGTCCTGGTAGACCTCCATAATTCATTTATACAACAAGGAATTGTTCATTTTACCTTAATGTATAACACAGGTCACTTTAAATCGCATATTAACCACAATGTTAAGCCTAAACTTATTTACAATTAGCAATTGTTTAATAACAAATTGCCATGTGCAAGCAACCAAATCTACTTGTGCAAAGTAAAACCTATCGTAACTACTTTATTGTGTCTTGCCTATAATACAGGAATCTCCTCAGATTGCTTGCCTAGATCAGGGTGGGGGTGGGGGCAGACTTAGCTCTTTTGTGGCTGTGTAATAATTCAAGGCTAAATCTCTGCTTGTGCACTCTTCCCTGCCTCACTCAGCATTTCCCAACATAATTGAAGTTCAGATATTAAAGTAATTAATTAAGAGCAGAAGACATTGCAAATTGGAGTCTTTTTTTTCCTTTTTCAATAACTCACTCAAATCTATACAAAATATCAATAAAAAGCATCTAGCTGCCAAAATATTCAAAACAAAATAGGCACACAATTATTTCTCCTGTTTTTTTTTTTGTTCTGATAGTTATTGAATTGCTAATCTAATCTGCTACTTTCCAGCAGATGCTTGACATGCCACCATTTCTATAAATTACAGAAAAGCAAGGTTTCTCGAAACTGGGAAATCACTGCATCCATGGCTACAATTGGTTTCCCAAATTACAAGTGCTCAGGCCAGGTCATTGAAGAGATAACTGTCAGTTTGAAATTGATGATGCTTTATCCATTCAGTCAATTCAAAGTCAAACCCTAACCCTAACCGTCTTCTTTGATAACTCTTCCAAACATAATTGCTTTCTCCAGTGAATTCCCTCACAAGACAAGGCCAAAGTAAGTGAGACACAGAGTTTGAAATTAAATCAGCTTTACATAATAAAAGTTTTGTTGTCAAAACTTTGGGAGGCGGGAGGTGAAGGGATGTGTCAGGTGTGAAAGACCAGGTCCACATGTAAAGGTCCAATTATATTGATTTATTGCTAAAAGCCTATGCACTTCTCAACTAATAGTCAGCGCCTTCTTTGAGCTAGAATTGGCTCAACAGAATTCAAGAGAAACTGGATTTAGTTTACCTGTGGCTCTGCGCCTCCACCTACAGAATACTTGCTAAATCACATAGGCACTTAACAATTGACCAGCTTGGAACAAATAGGGAGTGCTGATTGGCTGCATTCTCGAGCACAGTTATTGGTCCACTCCATAGCAGGGGTGAAATTCAGCAGGTTCTGGAGAACCGGTAGCGGAAATTTTGAGTAATTCAAAGAACCAGCAAATACCACTTCTGATTGGCCCCTGGAGTGGGGTGGGAATGGAGATTTTGCAGTATCCTTCCCCTGCCATGCCCACCAAGTCATAGTACTTGGTAGTAAAAAATAATAATTTTACCACTGCTCCATAGGCATCTGTAATAGGCCACAACAATGTCAAATCACTCAGAATGGTTAAATTTATGCCAGGCAAGAAAACTATAAAATATTTTATCAATCACTGGTTACACCTAAGGCTGTTTGAGTTTGTCTTTCTGGTTCTAAGGACCATTGACATGGCTAAGATTACACCAGGCAATAAAAGTATAAAATCTTTTATTAATCACTGGCTACACCTAGCATTAAAAAGGGTCATTGAGATTTTCTACTAACTGATAGCCATACCTAGTATTAAGGTGTACCACCAGTTTTACTGTTGGTTCTACGACAATGGCCACCACAGACATTATTTCTGAAGAATTGAGGTTGGGAGGCAGGTGAAGCTAAAGAAATCTCTTCTAGTTTGAGTCTCTTTAGGTGGATCTTTAGGGACAGGACAAGGCCTCCAGCTGAACACTGTTCACTTCTCCAGTGTGATTCTCTCTCAGTGCCAGCTCAGGGGCTAAGAGGGTCAGCACTGCCACTCGAGAGGACTTCCAGTATGAGTCTCTGTTCAGGATGGAATGAGAAGGCAGCAGATCTCCTCCCAATCTTTCAGTGTCAGTGTCACTAAATGGAAGCTCCGGGACTGAAAGAACTCAATAAGTAGGGGCATCACCATCATCTTCAGGCCCTGTGTGTTTGTGGGGAATGTTTGTGGGGCCTTTTCTAGTTCTAAAAAACACAATTGTGTCTAAGATTATTCCAGGCAAGAAATTTACAAACTCTTTTATTATTCACTGGGCACACCTGCATTTAAAAAGGGCCATCAAGTTTTTCTGTTTGACTCCAAGAATCATTGCCATCACTAAAATCATCTCAAGCTAGAAATTCTTTTATACTGTTTAGAAATATTTGTCACATTTGTATGTATTTTTATTACCAATTACTTTGTAAACAATTACTCTGTATTGTTTTTAAAACTTTTTTAAATGTAGGAAGTTAAAACCCACCCCTCTTCTAGAAAAATGAAATATCCTGGGAAATATTGAAAAGGCAGAATATTTTATTTCCCTGGATAAGAAATGGAGAAACATGCTTTAAGGCAAGAAACAGACTCACTTTTAATAGCCCCCACCTTTGTCAATGGGCCATTAAAAGGCCTGAGCCTGTCTATTCTACATAACAAAGATCCCCCTTCAGCTCCAGGGTGATGGGATTAAGGCATGATAGTGTTAGCCCTTTACCCATCTCACCACAGGGCACCTGGGAAGAAGCAAGGCTCAACCAAACATGGACTCAAAGCACAGCCTAGAGAGTTGCCCCTGCATGGCCCCATGGGAGTCTGACAACCAATCAGAATACAAGATCAAGATCAAAGGCCAGAGAGGGCATAAAGCCAGAAACTTTCAGCATCTCGCTCTCTTTTTCTTCTTCACCCAACATCTGGAAGCATGTGATCCCCCTTTTCTATCCAGGAGCTCAAGCCATGTGATCCTGTCCACCATTAAACCATCTTTCCAAGCAGCCTCCAGGTTTCCAGTGTCTTTTCCCTCACTTGGAACTGAACCCAGAAGGACATTTCTTCCAACAAAAGTAAGGCTTAGGATCAGCTTTAATAAGGCCCAAATATTTTTGCAGTAAACTAACCTACCATACATATACACCTGCCAGTCTTCCTTGCTAAATGTGGGTGCAACTTTCATGATGTACTGGATATTAAATGAAACTGACTCACAGTTTGATGGCATCTTCTACAGGTCAGTTTTGATTCACGTGGCTAAATGGCATTCCTGATGAAGTTAATACTCATTCTTTTTCCATGTCTTTCCTCTTCTATTTTTATCATCCACACTGCCCAAGATGTGCCTTTGAGATTTAAAAAAAGCAACAACTAATGTTAACAAATGACAAACTGATGTTTAGAGACTAGAAAACCCATTAAGTAATTTTACATAGGGGTTTGGCTTTTATATGCTTTATCCTGTGAGTGAAAGAAGGCAAGAGAGAATGGATGAATTAAAATCATGAGCCCTTGAAACAGGAGGGGACTAAGGTGACTTTAGGTCACAGATTTTTAATGTTTCTAAAGATATAGTCTCTAACCCAGAGGTGGCACGCAGCGCCATCTTTGATAGCATGTCACCCCAGTTCAGCTCTGCCGTGCGTGTCGCACCTCCTGCCGTCCAGCTGGTCTTTGGGTCTCTGCCATGAATGTGCAGGGCGCGTGCGTAGTGTGTGTGCATGCATGGGGGGGGGGGTAGGGTGCATGCAGGGGCCCTGCGCAAAAGTGATTTTAGACTTACAAGCTGTGCAGCATCCCTCTGGTCCCATGATCAAAATTGGCAGCAGACTCGTATTTATGACAGTTGCAGTGTCCCAAGGTCATGTGACCCCCTTTTGCGACCTTTTGACAAACAAAGTCAATGGGGAAGCCAGTTTCACTTTACAACTGGATTATTAACTTATCACCTGCAGTGATTCACTTAACAACGGTGGTCCCAAAGGTGCTTTTTTTCCCCCAAGAGGCAACTGGACTTTGTTTTTTTTTCTTTTGAAGACGTTTCGCTTCTCATCCAAGAAGCTTCTTCAGCTCTGTCTTCAAAAGAAAAAAAACCCAAAAAAGTCCAGTTGCCTCTGGAAAAAAACAACAGCTTGACCTGGATGACTGAGAATCTCTACAGACTTAACAACTGTGGCAAGAAAGTTTTGTTTTGTTTTTTGTTTTATTAGTTTTGTATGCCGCCCACTCCCGAAGGACTCTGGGCGGCTTACAATAAAAAGGGAAAAGGGGATAAACAAGACAATACAATACAACAATTTAAAATACAACAACATTCATAATTGAAGTGGGGCTGGATACTTCAACAGGCCCCAGCCTGCCGGAGCAGCCAGGACTTAGTAGCTTTACGGAAGGCCGGGAGGGTAGTAAGGGTCCGGATCTCAACAGGGAGCTCGTTCCAGAGGGCTGGAGCAGCAACAGAGAAGGCTTTCCCCCGGGGGGTCGCCAGCCGACATTGGCTGGCAGATGGAATCCGGAGAAGGCCAAGTCTGTGCGATCAAATCGGTCTTTGGGAGGTAATTGTTGTAAGGTTGTAAAATGGAGTGAAACACACTTCACAACAGAAATATAGGCCTCCATTGTGGTCTTAAATCGAGGAATAGGTATAGGTATTTTATTTGTATGCCGCCCTTTTCCCTGGGGGGACTCAGGGCGGCTCACAGTTCAAAGGGAGGGAAGACAAACCAAGTTAAACACATAACACAATACATTGTTAAAAGCACAACATTCATACAATTCGGGTGGGGTCAATATCTTTAACCCCAGGCCTGTCGGGACAGCCAGGTTTTAAGGGCTATGCGGAAGGTCTGGAGGGTGGTGAGGGTACAAATCTCCACGGGGAGTTCGTTCCATAGGGTCGGAGCTGCCACCGAGAAGGCCTGTATTATTCTGTGGGGGAAACCAATTGGTGCGACCGAGGTACCTATCTTTAGAATAGAATAGAATAGAATAGAATAGAAGATAATAGAAAAGAATAGAATTCTTTATTGGCCAAGTGTGACACAAGATACATTCGTCAAGAGTCATAAGGTACAACACTTAATGATACGAATAAGCAACCAGGAAACAATCAATATCAATAGTAAGGATACAAGTAACAAAGTTACAGTCCTGCAGTCATACTTAATGATACAAATAAGCAATCAGGCAACAATCAATATCAATAGTAAGGATACAAGCAACAAAGTTACAGTCCTGCAGTCATAAGTGGGAGGAGATGGGTGATGGGAATGATGAGAAGACTAATAGTAATAGTAATGCAGCCTTAGGGAATGGTTTGACAGTTTTGTGGGGATTAGTTGTTTAGCAGAGTGATGGCATTGAGGGAAAAACTGTCCTTGTGTCTAGTTGTTCTGGTGTGCAGTGCCTTATAGTGTCATTTTGAGGGTAGGAGTTGAAACAATTGATGTCCAGGATGTGAGGGGTCTGTAGATATTTTCACAGCCCTCTTTTTGACCCGTGCAGTGTGCAGGTCCTCAATGGAAGGCAGGTTGGTAGCCACTGTTTTTTCTGCAAATCTGATTATCCTCTGAAGTCTGTCTCTGTCTTGTTGGGTTGCGGAACCGAACAAGACAGTTATGGAGGTGCAAATGACAAAATAATTCCTCTGTAGAATTGAATCAGCAGCTCTTTGGGCAGTTTGAGCTTCCTGAGTTAGTGCAGAAAGAACATTCTTTTTTGACCACGTTTTTGATGTTAGGTGTCCATTTTAAGTCTGGAGATATGATCTAAAACGGGCTTGTGGGATTAGATAAGACTTTAAATAAGACACCATTGGGACATTATCTGAGCGTTTCGCTCCCCAGAAGACATTCCGTGGTTATAATTACCACAGGTGCAATTCTTACGCCCCGAGAATAGGCTATTTATTAGCTGAAGGCCTCCTGCTCTCCCCTTTCTATCCTATAACAATAATCGGCTAGAATTACCTCGGAGCGCAAAAGGCCACCTCACGGCTTAAGGCTCCGAGGTTTGGGGCTACGGAGACGCTGGCGGGGAGTTATTTGCTCTCCCGCGACCCGCAAGGACCGTCAACGATGAAGCGGCTTAGCGACGCTCACTTCTTTTCTCCTCAGACTGAGGAGCCCGCCTTTTTTTTAAATATATAAATGTCCCCGCCCCTAGGCCGCTCAGCCAATCCGACAGACGGTCTTTCAAGAGTTAAACCAATCAGGACCGCGGCGAGGCGGAGGAAAAGAGCGCGTGGCGGTCCCAGAGCGCTGGGCGGGAAAAAGGCGCGAGCTGGCGCGCAGGCGCGCGGGGCCGTGCCCGCCCTCCCGGAACCGTTGCCATTGGAGACGGTGGGAAGCGGCTCACCGCGGCCAGGTAGGCCGCACAGGTGAGGTCGATTGGACGCTGGTGTGTGTGTGTATCTTTGTGTATCTAAGCGCCGATTGGACGCTTTGTGTATCTTTGTGTATCTAAGTCAGTGTTTCTCAACCTTGTCAACTTGAAGATGTCTGGACTTCAACTCCCAGAATTCCCCAGCCAGCATTCGCTGGCTGGGGAATTCTGGGAGTTGAAGTCCAGACATCTTCAAGTTGACAAGGTTGAGAAACACTGATCTAAATGATGCCGTTCTCTCCAGGCTTCGTCCCACCGGGCGACCCTTCTCCCTATCGGGGGGGGGGACGGACCCTTTTGGACTACAAATCCCATCTGCCAGCCGGACATCGCCTCGTTTACCTTTTAGAGGCCGGGGTAGCCTTAGCTAATTCTTCGCGTTGGAGGCTGCCTCTCCCCTCTTTCGTCGGCAGTTCGGCGGTGCGAATCCCTAGTACAGGTCTCCTGCGTGAGCAGGGGGGTTGGGCTAGATGACCTCCAGGGTCCCTTCCAACCCTGTTGCTGTTTACTGCTTTTAAATGACCCCCATCGTCTTTGCAGCGGTGTTTTTTTTTTTTTTTTAAGGATGGAGGGAGCCTTATACTGTACCAATGCTTTGGACTACAAGTCCCATCAGCCAGCTCCGGGCTAACGGGGTTTGGTAGAGATTGTCCCTTCTTGCAACAGAGGCTGCTGTGGCTTTCCTCCCATTTAGCAGCTACACAAACCCCATCTCAAAATACTAATTGTTTTTAAAAAAAATAATCCGAAAAGATAATAGTAATAAAATTAACAATTTAGTAATAATTTAAAATTAAAATATGGTTAACTCTGTGTGTGTGTGTGTGTGTGTGTGTGTGTGTGTGTGTGTGTGTATAGAGGTTCGATTCCCAACTTGGGTATGGCTAATATATATATATATATATATATATATATATATATAGGGATAGGGATAGGGATAGGGATAGGGATAGGGATAGGGATAGGGATAGGGATAGGGATAGGGATAGGGGGATAGGGGGATAGGGGGATAGGGGGATAGGGGGATAGTATACAAGAGACTTTGGAAAATAGGTCCTATTAACCAGCT
Source organism: Thamnophis sirtalis (assembly GCF_051295495.1). NCBI lineage: Eukaryota > Metazoa > Chordata > Lepidosauria > Squamata > Natricidae > Thamnophis > Thamnophis sirtalis. The sequence goes on along the minus strand of NW_028261390.1, from coordinate 69,034,385 downwards.
TTGGGGGGAGAGATGGGGAGCAGGTGATGGGGATTGCCACCTAAAATTCAAGCCCTCTTTTCTCTCTGTGTGTGTATGTGTGTGTTTTGTTTGCATTTTCCTCACCACATTACAATCTTGCCAGGCAGCAAGATTTTATTTTGTGGTGTGGGTGTGAATCCTGAAATGGTTAATCCCCCCCCTCTCAGTGTTTTTGTTTTAAAAAGGAAAATGAAACAAAACACCCAGAGCAGCTTTGCTTTGCTTTCTAGGGATTCTGCTTAAATGTTCCAGTAGTAGAGGAACTTTTGTTACATGATGTCTTGCCTCCTGAAAGGGAAAGAAATTGATCCAAATGTAGAATAGAATAGAATAACAGAGTTGGAAGGGACCTTGGAGGTCTTCTAGTCCAACCCCCTGCTTAGGCAGGAAACCCTACACCACTTCAGACAAATGGTTATCCAACATCTTAAAAACCTCCAGTGTTGGACATCTGCAACTTCTGGAGGCGAGTTGTTCCACTGTTTAATTGTTCTAATTGTCAGGAAATTTCTTCTTAGTTTTAAATTGCTTCTCTCCTTGATTAGTTTCCACCCATTGCTTCTTGTTCTGCCCTCAGGTGCTTTGGAGAATAGCTTGACTCCCTCTTCTTTGGGGCAACCCCTGAGATATTGGAAGACTGCTATCATGTCTCCCCTAGTCCTTCTTTTCATTAAACTAGACATATCCAATTCCAGCAACCATTCTTCTTATGTTTTAGCCTCCAGTCCCCTAATCAACTTTGTTGCTCTTCTCTGCATGCTTTCTGGAGTCTCAACTAATTGTCTCCTGCAAACTCCACTCCCCTTTTGCTCCTCTTTTATTTCCTCTGGGAGGGGCCATTCATCGTCTGGTTTTATTCCCAAGTCGACCCTAATTGTTCCCTTCGTCTGGCAACTCTGTGCATGCGCACACTGGGAACAAGCTCCAGCTGTTCTTCTGCCCCATTGACGTCTGACTCTGAAGGCAGCTGATAACTGCCAGATGCCCTCAGCCCCGTCTCTGCCTCCGACACAGAGCCCTCGTCCGAGCCTTCCCCAGACTCCAGGACTGGCCTACGTTTCTCCCCAACCTCCTCACTGTCTGAATCTGCTGCCAGCTCCACTGGCAGGCCACAACAGATTTCATACTTATGACAGTTGTGGTTTGCTAGAGTCATTTTTGTCACCTTCTGACAAGCAAATCAAGGGGAAGCCAGCTTCACTTAGCAGTCTCAATCTTAGCAAAATTCACTTAACAACAATTTAACTTAGCAAGAGAAATTTGGGACTCAATATTGGTCGTTAAGTCAAGGATTAACTGTAATTTCCTTTTCCTGTTATATTTTTTTTAAATTGTCGGAGTGTTTTGTTTTCAACCCCTGGTCACAAGGAAGAGGCGTGTGCCGAGCGGTTTAAACCTTTGGCAAAAATATTTCCATAACAAAAAAATTCCTTACACATATTGGAAGCTAAATGTGGGCGCCTTGAGAAAGCCAAAAGTCCTGGAATAGAGACAGTTTGCTATTTTAGCGTTAGACTCCTCCTGTAACATTATAAACAACTTCCTGGGCTGGAAGATTTTCCTTCCGGAAAAAACAACAACTACTAAACTATCCCTGGAAACAAGGAGCTTAGACAGAACTAAATTTAGTCTCTGCTGATGGAAACTATTCTCTATTAAAGAGACACGGTGTCAACATAAAGCTTAATCTAGGAACAACCTTTAAATGGGCACTTGAGCCTCGTGTTCTGAACAAGGTTTCCCAAGAGCATGAAGCAAACTCCTTGTCCTGACAAAAAACCCTTTTATTAATTTCCTATTCACATCCAGCAAAGTCTTTCAAGGGAGGATTTACAGTCACAGACCTTATCTGTCTTGGAGAGCTGCCAGTCCTGATATCTGCAAAACTTGGCAAGGAGTCTCGGAGAATCACGAACCAATTAAGCGAACTAATGGTCTCCTGCAAACTCCACTCCCCTTTTGCTCCTCTTTTATTTCCTCTGGGAGGGGCCATTCATCGTCTGGTCTTGTTCCCATGTCGACCCCTGTTCTTTAGTTGTTCCCTTTGCCTGGCAACTCTGCACATGCGCACAATGGGAACAGCTGTTCATCTGCCTCACTGAGGTCTGACTCTGAAGGCAGCTGATGACTGACATGCAGCCCTGGCCCCCCTCTCTGCCCCTGACACAGAGCCCTCCTCAGAGCCTTCCCCAGACTCCAGGACTGGCCCATCTTCCTCCCCAACCTCCTCACTGTCCGAATCTGCTGCCAGCTCTGCTGGCTGCTAGCAAGCCACAGCACAACCTTTAAAGGGGCCCTTGAACCTTGCTGGATTTTTTTAAAGAAGAGATTGGGCAGCCATTTGTACCTGTTATAAGGTCTCCTGCTTGTGTAAGGTGTTGGCTTAGAAGGTCCCTTCCAACTCTTGTTATTTTGATCCTACAGCCCTCAAAGTGTACTTAAGCAGAACATTTTAGATTAGACTTCTGCAGGCGTTGAACTTTCTGTTTGTTGTCATCTGCGGGGGAACAGGTCCATTTATTTGCCCAAAGCAAGACAGACACATCATCTGCAGGCCTCGGTTCAACTTTTCTACTCCCTGGCTTTTGTCTTACGTGAACCCAGAACAAAATACGTAATCTGCCTAGGGGTGGATATTTCACCCCAGATGACCTGTCCTGACGAATACCAGTTCTCTGCCGATGTTTATAGAGTAAGCTTTAAAAACATGGTTCGTGGAAAACGGAGAGAGGCTCCTTTCACAATAGTTTGATGAATTAATCAGGGTTCTCCCTCCCCTCCCCCGGCCTTATTTTAATTATTAAATTGAGAAATGCTATTAGCATTTGACCGTAAGGAAGGCTGAGCACCAAAGAATGGAGGCCTTTGAACTCTGGTGCTGGAGAAGACTCCTGCATTGAGTCCCTTGGACTGCAAGGCGATCAAACCGGTCAGTCCTAGAGGAGATCAACCCTGGCTGCCCTTTAGAAGGCCAGATCCTGAAGAGGAAACTCAAAGACTTTGGCCACCTGATGAGAAGGAAGGACTCCCTGGAGAAGAGCCTCATGCTGGGAATGATTGAGGGCAAAAGAAGAAGTGGACAACAGAGAATGAGGTGGCTGGATGGAATCACTGAAGCAGTAGGCGTGAGCTTAAATGGACTCCAGAGGATAGTGAGGACAGGCAGGCCTGGAGGAACGTGGTCCATGGGGTCACGATGGGGCGGACACGATTTCACAACTAACAACAACAACAAATTAGCATTCTGTTTGCCTTCAAACAATCCACCATGAACGGATTCTGGCTAGTTTTTTTTAAAAGCATATTTGTTCCCCTAAGAATGTAGGTTGTTATTATATACTGTATACAACAGTGCAAAAATCACAGCTCCAAGTTCTTTAGTTGGTGCTGGCCTTGATACGCATTGGGTTCTTCCCGCGTTTTGATGGCTTGTTAGAACTATATCTTCATACCCATGCTTCGCTACAAAACCATGTGATCGGGCCAGCCTGCAGGCTGGATTAGTCCCGTGCTGGCCACGCTCATATAAAGCAACTGGCAGTTGGAACAGAGTTCGTTTCAGGTGGGGAGGGGGAGTAGAACGTCTAACTCCTTAGCATCGATGTGTGTTGATATAATACTGTTTAAGGAATACTGATGATCTGATGGTCATTTCGAAAAATCTTTTCTTAGCGAGTATTATATTGTACTACAGTATGTGTATATGTATGTGTGTGTGTTTGTATATATATACATACATACATACACACACACACACATATACATACGTACACTGTAGTACAATATAAATATATATCATACAATAATAGTATTAATTATTATATGACGTAATCATTTGAACAAGTAAAACACCTGCCTACAAGGTGAGTAGTTGAAACACTTTATGTCCAGGATGTGAGGGGTCTGTCGATATTTTCCTCTTTCCGGTTCGTGCAGTACGCAGGTCCTCCATGGAAGGCAGGCTGGTTGCAGTTGTTTTTTTTCTGCTGTCCTAACTGTCTTAATTTATTAGAGCACACAAATGACATTGATCAATGAAGCTTTCCTGGATCTGCTTCCTTGCCCTCCTAACAAATATCACCGGGAGAAAAAAAATCCACCCTGGCTGCTGTTGGCTGGGGAGGAGATGAGTTTTGACAGGAGGATAGACTGGTAGGCCCATCCCTTTCTCCAAACTCAATTCCGGTCTTACGCCAGTGTTTGTTGCGAGCGCCTTCAGAAGAAATCCATCCAAACCCCTCGGAGTCTTAACGCTGCTTACAACCAACGAAGGATGGAGAAAGTTAGATTTCCACTCCAAGCAGCCACTCTTCATCAGCCTGGTGAGGATGGGCATTCCCAAAAATGTCTGCCTTTGAGGGAGAAAGGAATTTTGGCATGCTTATTTATACACCAGCTTGAGAGTCCCAAGAATAAGTTGCACAATATTCCCCAGAAGTTGCTTCCAACAACCTCCTGATGCAGGCCAAAGGCTAAAACTGCATGGTTGTTACACCCTGCTCAGAACTCATGACGACGCTGGAACAACGATGGGTAGTCCTCGACTTACGGAGCCCCAAATTTCTGTTGCTAAGTGAGACATTTGTATTTTGCCTGATTTTGCAACCTTTCTTGCCACTGTTGTGAAGTGAATCACTGCAGCTGTTCGGTTAGCAGCCAGGGTGTTAAGCGAATCGGGCTTCCCCCATTTGACTTTGCTTGACAGTTTCACCTCCAGGAATTGACTGTGCACAAGACTGTTTTTCTCTGCCAGGTTTAGCTAGGTGATTTGCCGAAAAAAACCATCATCCACTTCCATGGTTTACATTAAAAAAGAAGAGGATTTGTAACTCTGGGTTGAAATGCGGGGGTCCTTGGTGCTCTCTGAGTTTGGTGGTTTTCTTACAATAGCAATAGCAATAGCAGTTAGACTTCTATACCGCTTCATAGGGCTTTCAGCCCTCTCTAAGCGGTTTACAGAGTCAGCATGTCGCCTCCACAGTCTGGGTCCTCATTTACAGGGTTTATTTACAGACATTTCAGTACCCAACTAGGCAACATCATCAGGAATAGAAGAGGGGGGGCTAGGGTGGGACAGGAGGAGGAGGATAACGATGATAGTGACAATGACTGTGGGATCTGATCTTGGAGGCTTTCTTGCAGACATTTCAGTACCCAACTAGGGAACATCAGTACCAGAGTCTGCCCTAGATATCTGAACAAAACCCCCACTCCCTTCTAGCGCTGATGACATTACCTAGCTGAATAATTAAATGTCTACAAGAAAACACCCACATTTATAGAGCACCAAGGACCCCACAAATTGATAAAAATCTCCAGTCAGAAATGATCTCCGTAACACTAGAGTTGATTCACACAAGGAGAGAGGCAGTGTTGTGCCCCGACAGTGCCCTGCGGAGCCGGCAGCAGATTCGGACAGTGAGGAGGTTGGGGAAGAACCTGGGCCAGTCCTGGAGTCTGGGGAAGGCTCTGATGAGGGCTCTGTGTCGGAGGCAGAGAGGGGGCCAGAGCCATATGCCAGTTGTCAGCTCCCTTCAAAGTCAGACATCAGTGAGGCAGAAGAACAGATGGAGCCTGTTCCCAGTGTGCGCGCATGCGCAGACTTGGCAAGTGAAGGGAAGAGCTAAAGAACAGGGGTCGACTTGGGAGTAAGGCCACAGGTGGATGGTGAATGGCCCCTCCCAGAGGAAATAAAAGAGGAGCGAAAGGGGAGTGGAGTTTGCTACTTCGCTTAATTGGTTCGTGACTCTCTGAGACTCCTTGCCAAGTTTTGGAGATATCGGCCTGGCAGCTCTCCCAGCCAGATAAGGTCTGTGACTGTAAATCCTCCCTTGAAAGACTTGGCTGGCTGTGAATGAACAGAATTCACAGTAAATTAATAAAAGGTTTTTTTTGTCAGGACAAGGAGTTGCTTTATGCTCTTGGGAAGCCTCGGTCAGAACATGCAATACAGTCTTTTGTGGGTACCCACCAGCACCTTTAAATTGTATCGTTTGATTTCATGGGTTCTTCCTCCCACCTTGAAAATGGTTACCTGTCCGGCTTTCTTCCTTGTCTTGTGGTTTGTAAGAGTTGCTATAATAACCTTTCAAAGAGAGAATTCTGGACAAGCATTAACCGGTATCCCGTAACTGACTAGAACAACATTGCCACCTAGTTGTAAGGATGCTGCCACAATTCCCTCTCATTGGAAGATAAAATTGCGTCTTCTGGCAATCAAAGTTCAGTGGAAATACGTAGTTCTCAAAAGCGATGGCACGAGAGACATATTTACATGCCCTTGCCAACTTAATTTGGGGAGAGGGCAGGAGGGGGGGGGGGAAATCATTGCAGCCATTAAAAAGAAGAAAAAATAATCAAATCTTCCCAAGCTAGGATTCAGCAAGATATACAATACAATAGCAGAGTTGGAAGGGACCTTGGAGGTCTTCTAGTCCAACCCCCTGCCTAGGCAGGAAAACCTATACTATTTCAGACAAATGGCTATCCAACATCTTCTTAAAGACTTCCAGTATTGGGGCATTCACAACTTCTGGAGGCAACTGATTAATTGTTCTCACTGTCAGGAAATTTCTCTTTAGTTCTAAGTTGCTTCTCTCCTTAGTTAGTTTCCACCCATTGCTTCTTGTTCTACCCTCAGGTGCTTTGGAGAATAGTTTGACTCCCTTTGTGGCAACCCCTGGGATATTGGAAGACTGCTATCATGTCTCTTATAGTCCTTCTTTTCATTAAACTAAACATACTCAGTTCCTGCAACCGTTCTTCATATGTTTTAGCCTCCAGTCCCCTAATGATCTTGGTTGCCATTCTCTGCACTCTTTCTAGAGTCTCCACATCTTTTTTACATCGTGGCGACCAAAACTGAATGCATATCTACTGCATTTTTAACTTTGCGGCAAGTACAGGGCCCTGGTCCGCGACATACAACCACAAATCTGTTTAAGAAACCCAGAAGAAAAGGTTGTATGTAGGAAGCTACATAAATCCATAATCTAGAAAGCACAATTCATAATCTAGAAAACTTTGGGATGTTAAATTTATGTTTAAGAAACAGGGAAGGGAAGGTAATGGAAAGAAAGGAAAGGGAAGAGGAGAGAAGAGACGAGGCTTTTCTGGATTTTTGGAGCATCTCACATGAATTTGACGTTTATTGCTTTTTTTTAAGTGTTAAAAAAAACTTACAGGTGGGGGGGTCATGTCAGTCCAAATTCCAATGCTGTTGGGCATACTAAAAGTGTATATAGATACGGCAGAAAGTGTCTGATGCTGACAATATGAAATAATTATAACAACGATATAAACATGTGGGTGATGATGCCTTAAAATCAACAAAACAACAGCAAAGTCAATGAGATTGTCATTTCCAATATTTATCAATGCAAAAACCACATGCTGAATTTCAACCGTTATTTTCCAAGGAGCCAGTGTAACTTTTTAAAAAAACCAGAGAACATTGCTTATTTAATGCAGTCAACCCTTATTTAAAAAATAACCACACTACATCACGTGGGGGGGTGGGTGGGAAGGTTCCGGATTGTTATGCTTTTCTTTCAAGGGTCAAATGAATTAATTTGACAAGGATATTTAAAATTATCTTTCAGAGACCATTATGCCCTCCTAAAAATGGAATTGTTTTTCCCAGGATGAAACAATTATTAAATCAAGTTACATTTGTAGTGCAGATACGCCTCGAAGTGCAGATTTACTTCAATCCGTGGCAAACCACTCAGTGAGTCTCATCATCGTTGCTTAACTAGGTTAAAACTTTTAAAATCACCAACGTGCAAATTACAGAATCGCAAATGTGATCGTAACCAATACTCTGATTAAAATTGTGATTGCACAGTGATGAATCCTAGTATATTTGCCAAATACCCCGAAGTAGACAACAATGCCTGCGCTCCTCATGACAAACAATAAAACTACCTATTTAAAAAAAATAAAACTGTTTTAAAACCATAATCTTGTTCAGTATAATAAGCTTCTAAGTGCCCCAACGTATAGGAATATCTTTCATTTATTTGTTGGTGGCTCCGGAATTTTTAACGGGTGATGTTTGAAATGTTCTACAACTACAATTGCTTGATATCTGGACTGAGCTACTGGGATTAAAATGGGAAATGACTAGCTTTGCATTCAGAAAACAAAGGCGTGTGGCACAATGAATCAAAAAAAATAAATAAAACAACATTTTAAGGCATAAACTATAAAGATACGAAAGCTTCAGACTCTGCCAATGCAGAGAGAAGGGAACGATATCGCCTTGAACCCTGATCTCAAAGCATTTGATTAAAAGTAACAAATATCCATATTTATCACATTGGCACCAATCAAGAGTAATCCCCCAAATTAAAGGTTGACGTTTGCCTTCTTTGGGGTTCGCGATGGCGGTGAAGTTTTAAAAACACCCTGTAAGTGGGTAGAACACACTTTTTCGCTTTGGAGAAAGAAATTCGGTCATAAATGAGTACCGCGTAGCCCCTTCAAATAGGAAAGAAAATCACTCCGGCGTGTTTCTAAAACTGAAATTCCTTGAGACGTTTTGCAGCCTGTGAGGTTCAGCCTGGAATTCCCCCAAACGCTTTGGGTGCGAACTACGGTGAAACACTTCGAACGAAAAGCGGGTTATTGTAAGGGAGAGAACTCTGGAGGTTTACAACCAGGTGGAAATGTGTGTCAAACCAGAGCAGAGCTGGAAGGCCGTCCTGTGAGTTGTTCTACTCCTCCGTATGTGTACTCCGTGAAAGACTCTGGGATGTAGGCGAGCGAGGCCTGCCACGTTGAGTAAGCGCTGTCACACTTTCCCCTTCTGTGCAACAAGGATTGAGAAAAAGGGAAGACGGAGAAAAGGCAAGTCCTGGACGATACGTAAAATTTTAGGAGTTGCTCAAGAAAAAATGGAGCTCCCTTTTCCCCCCTCCTCCTACGCTGAGTCTTACATTCTCAGTTAGCGGCATTTGTGCGTCCCGGCTCGGAGGGAAGAGTTTTCCCACCGGAGTTGGCGGGCTGCGTGTGGAGTTCCGTGAGAGTTTCGATCCTCGCTTTCCCTTCCCGTTCCAGAGTGACGATGGTCTGCTTCAGTTTGCCTTCGTTGTTAAGCAGGACTTCAATCATGGCTTCCAGGTTTTGGATCTTCTCATTAGCCACCTTGAAAGAGTCAACAGGAAAGAAGGATATTTTTGATTCATGTGTTTCTTTAGAAAATTTATATCGCCTCCCATTTATTCTCTAACCCAGTTGGATGGCAAACCTTTTCGGCAGGGAGTGCCACAAAGGGAGCATGCCTGCGAGTGAGTGCTGAAAAGAGAGCACTTCGCGCATGTGCGAACCTCTCGCACATGCGCTTGTCTGGGCCGCAACCACGAAGAGGAGCTGCCCAGGGAGCATGTGTGTGCCCGAAAATGAACTTACAGTTTCCAGCATATGTGTGTGTATGTATCAGCAAGTCTTCCAGTTACTGCTATGCATGCGCATGTGCCGATCAGCTGGCCGGGGCGCATGCTCATGTCGGATAATGGAAGACTAACTCTTCTAGTTTCTGGCACAGCTGCATATGCAAAGGCCAGCTGATCGTCACGTGTGCATGCATGCCAGAAACCCAGAAAGGGTAATGCTGCACGTGGCAGACAACATGGCTGTGCGTGCCACTTTGGGCAGCCGTGCCATAGGTTCGCCATCACGGCTCTAACCATTGATAAAATAATTCCCATATATTGTAATAATCAGACTGTTCCTTCTCTTTAGTTTCAAGCGCTAACCTATTCATTTCTGCACATTCTGATACTTTCGCGTTCTTGTCCATAGGGGTATCTTCATTCTTCAAAATTTTGTGCAAATGCCAATCCTAGCTACAGTTATTACATGAATTATCAAATATACCTTTTCCTTACTATAAGGTTAGAGAATAAATATGAAAAGTGGAAAAAAGCAGGAGAGCGAAATAGAGAAAATGTTTTAACGGAGTTAAAGAAGTTAAGAAGAGGATTGTTATAGTATTAGGTATGGTATATATGGTGTATATTAGTATTACGTTAAGAAGAGATAAAATAATAAATATGGCTGTAATTTGTTGTCGTTATTGTATAAAATATTTGCACAAAACATGTACCCAATGACACACTGTTTAATGGAAGAAAGAAAATTTATATCGTCTCCTACAACACTATGGCACAATATAAAAGAATAAAAATTAAAACAATGAAATAATAACCCTCCACCACGTCTTAAATGGTAAGATGGATGTCAATAAATTTGATAATAATATTAAAATCAAGAATAACAGAAAGGATCTTAATAGTAATCGTCCTTGGTGCTCTCTGACCTCGGTTCTTTTCTTGCAGACGTTTCGTTACCCAACTAAGTGCCGTCATCAGTGCTAGAAGGGAGTGGGGGTTTGCTCTGTCTATATACTGGTGGCTCGAAGTGTATTTTTTTTGTTTTTTTAATAACCCTGTAATCCCTTGCATCAGGGTGGAGGTCTAGGCAACTGAATGGAGCTGAGTGTTTACTGGCCAGATGCCCTTCCTATCCCCAATGCGGAGTTCACAGCAGATAGTTTCTCATTGTGCCCAGAGAGATAAATATCTGCCGCTAGCTAGGATCGAACTCACAGCCTCCTGGTTGTGAGGCGAGAGTTCCACCTCTAGGCCACCGCACGACTCAGTGGCTCCAAGTGTATAAAATTCTTAAACCTTAAATCAGGGATATCATTTTGAATTTGTGTGCGTCAAATCTTATGGCTATCCCAATTGGTTTATAGGGAAAAACATTGCGCAAATTAATTTTTTGAGGAAGGGAAACGTATTCCTTGTCGATTGCATGCAGCAGAAATAAATACGACTTCTGTCTTGACTCGCTTAATATCTTGTTTTAACGCGTTACGAGTGAAGTGCAGCCCGTACCTGTAGCTCCTCCAGGAGATCGAAGTTTTGCTTCCGTAAGTTACTGTTGGCCTTCTCGAGTTTATCCATTCTTTGATTGTCATTCAGAGAAGAATCAGTTAATTCATCCTGAAGGACATAGTATTCAACTTCATAAGCTTGGAGCTGTTTGGAAATATCCATCTCAAATACCTGCCGTGGGATTTGGGAAAAAATAAAAACCACACAGGAAAATCAAATTTGTCTCAGCGTATCATAGAGAGTATCAGACCATCTTACCATATTTTTCAGATTATAAGACACAGCTGATATAAGACGCAGCCAAATTTAGAAGAGGAAAACAACAACAACCAAAGGATTTTGGCCTCTGCGCGCCTCGTTTCCGGCCCTTTTGGGGGGGCTTTTTTCGACCCTTCCCCAGCCTTTTTTCTACTCATTTTTGAGGCTTTTTTCAGCCCATTTTTGAGCCTTTTTTTTTGGCCTGTTTTTGAAGCTTTTCTTGGCCTGTTTTTGAGGCTTTGGGGGGGGGAATGGGCTGAAAAAAGTCTCAAAAAGGGGACTGACTTATTGTTCGATGTATCCTGTGGTACATGTTGTTGTTGTTGTTACCCTTTCACAATGATTTTGCATTAAAATAAACTAGGCCGTGCGGTGTCAAATTTGCTTTTTTTAAATGTGCACAGAACTGTGTTTAAACGTGCAGCAGAGCTGGCAGCAGATTCGGACAGTGAGGAGGTTGGGGAGGAACCTGGGCCAGTCCTGGAGTCTGAGGAAGGCTCTGAGGATGGCTCTGTGTCTGAGGCAGAGAGGGGGCCAGAGCCGTCTGACAGTTATCAGATGCCTTCAGAGTCAGACATCAGTGAAGCAGTCGAACAGCTGGAGCCTGTTCCCAGTGTGCGCATGCACAGAGTTGCCAGACAAAGGGAACAGCTAAAGAACAGGGGTCGACTTGTGAGTAAGGCCAGACAATGAATGGCCCCTCCCAGGGGAAATAAAAGATGAGCAAAAGGGAGTTTGCAGGAGACCATTAGTTCGCTTAATTGGTTCGTGACTCTCTGAGACTCCTTGCCAAGTTCTGCAGATATCAGGACTGGCAGCTCTCCAAGCCAGATAAGGTCTGTGACTGTAAATCCTCCCTTGAAAGATTTTGCTGGATGTGAATGAGCAAAAATCACAGTAAAAGGGGTTTTTGTCGGGACGCGGAGTTTGCTTTATGCTCTTGGGAAGCCTCGTTCAGATCAAGAACATGGCATTATGTTTCTTAGGATATTCACGCTAATCTCCGTGGAAGGTAGGATGTTGTCCAAGTATCCAAAGCTTCCTCCATGCCAAACAAAACAGGAAGATGCAGTAGGGAACATATAGCCTCCCCCATTACCCCAAACATCTGAAAACAGGTCTGGCTATTGTTTAGAAATATGTTACTTCTGTAGAAGGAAATTCCAACATCTTAACTCCCCAAATAAGCTGCAGTTTGGCTAGGAAAAAATAACTGGTCTGAATTATATGAGGAAGTCGTTCTACACTTTGCAGCTTCTACTTTCCCCTGGCAATCATACGCCGTTTTCGTACCTGGTTAATGGTTTTTTCCATCTGTACCAGGCCTAGATTGGGAAGAATACTTTTAATGAAGTCGACAATTGTTTCCAGATTTTCATGCTGGAGAATCAAAGGCTTATGGCTTCCCAAAAGACTTAGAGCCACCTTTAATATAACGTCTGGTCCTTGGAGATATATCAAGTCTGGAGGAGACAGGAGAAATGTTAGGAAGAGCGTTTGAAGATAATGATTCTATTCGTTTACTTGAAGTTATAATAAACATCATAATCATTTAATGACCCCATAATCCCTTGCGGAGTGGTCTGGGCAACTGAATGAAGCTAGCACAGTGTTTCCTGGCCCGATGCCCTTCCTGTTGCCGAAGCGGAGTTTTGTTTGGCAGATATATTCTCAGTGTACCCAGACAGAGAAATATCTACCCAGGATGGATCTCGCAGCCTCCTGATTATGAGGTGAGAGCTGCACCTCTAGGCCACCGCACCACTCCTCTTTAGTTATGGCTGTGTTGAAAGAAATATCCATCTGGTTCAGTGCCAAGCTGGGAAAAAGACACTGGAGACAAAACGGAGGGTGGAGACTGACAAGGTGTTTTCTCTGGTTTCCTAGACCAGGAGTCAGCAACCCGTGGCTCTGGAGCTGCATATGGCTCTTTCATCCCTCTGCTGTGGCTCCCTGTCGCATGTCAGCTCCACAATTGATAGGACTTTCAGTTAGGACAGGTAGGACAGGTAAAGGATGTTGCGCTAGGAGGTGTCTATGGTGGGGGAACCGGACTTCTGGTCAGCTCCAGAATGGGAACTGGGGGCTTCCAGTTAGGACCTTTGTGGCTCTTTTGAGTGTTTAAGGTTGCCGACCCCTCCCCTAGACGATCTGCACGAACCAACTCTAGAGGCGATTGCGTGGATATCTGAATCGGACACCCAGTTACGAGGCCGTTGGTTTTATAAACAATTGTGTGAATAGTCCTCGATTTGCGGCAGTTCATTTAGTGACCATTCAAAGTTAAGACGGCACTGAAAAAAGTGACACGCGTATGGCCATTTTTCACACAACCATTGTAGCATCCTGATGGTCACGTGGTCAAAATTCAGACGCTTGGCAACTGACTCAGAGTTATGATGGTTGCAGTGTCCTGGGGATCATCATGTGATCCCCCTTTTACGACCTAATAAGCAAAATCAACAGGGAAACCATATTGATCTCCAGAGCTAGGGTGGGTCTTTGCTAGCAGTGCTGTTTCTTCCGTCCCAAGGACCGGCCCATAGATTTCCACAGCTCTCCTTTCCTCTGCTTTCGGTGCATCTGTGCGTCAGGCACTGGACCCAGCTGTTCCTCCTCTTCCTCATCAGCCACCCCCAGACCTTAGGGCTGTTGACTCGCCATCTGAGGGTTGGCGAACAGCCCAGGCTCTGCTCCCCCACCTCTCTCTGCCAGCTCCATTCCCTCTTCCCCCTCGGAGCTCCCAGGTTGCCTCAATGCGGACCCTGACTCCCAAACCTCTTCCTCCTTCTGATTCAGCTACTGGAGGGGGGGGGGCGGCCGACAGACCACGACATTTTCTCAGTGCTGTTGTAACTTTTGAACGGTCACTAAATGAACTGTTGTAAGCCCAGAACTACCTGTATGCAGGTGTAAAGGTTCCCAACGGTGCCGTAACTAACACTTAATAAGAGCCGATGTTTCAATACATAAACGAATGATTTATTATCAGCTTCATTAGGCAAGATTTATTGGCAGACATTTCTTTTGCTTTGTCTATCTGCTTCTGAACTTTGTCCCTGTTCCTTTCCTCCCCTCACTCTGTGTCACAAATCACATTGCCCAATAAATACACCCATCTCAAACCAGCTACTGTAATCTGAGATCCAGCTCCGCCGACGGTATGCATGGAATGTCAACACGGGGAGTTGGCAGTATGTTTACTGATCTTCTGCCACGTTCTCATGATACGCTAAATAATTTACCGCCCCCTCCCCCTTTGGCCTTCCCTCTTTTCCAACAGGAGGGACCGTCCTTCTTTCTCACGAGGTGGCCGAAGTTATTCAAACCTCGGGCAATTAGGACGACTTACCGAACACCCGAGCGACGAAGCCCAGGGGAAACTGAGACGCAAACAGGGTCAGGAGCCACGGGGCAGCGTAGAGGCTGGGGCCGATCTCGTTGGCTTCGAAGTGATCGTAGAGATCTTTGTGGTAATCGTGAAGGAGTCGAGAGAGCTGATACATCTGGATCTACCAAGCAAATTAAAAAAAACAACAACAGAAGAAAACAGAAGAAACAAGAATTAGGATTTTTTTAACACAGCAATTGTCGTTGGTAGATGGAGGGCAGTATGTATGCTGTCGGGAGATGCAGTCCTCAACTTAAGACAGTTCATTTACTGGCTATTTGAAGTGACATCACTGAAAAATGTGACTTATGACCATTCTTCACAGTTATGACCTCTTGTGGCATCTTCACGACCAGGATTTGGAACGCTTGGGAACTGACTCGTATTTAAGATCATTGTGGTGTCCCAGGGGTGATGTGATTCTCCTTTTGCGACCTTCTAATGAGCAACTGACTCATATTTATGATGGTTGAAGCGTCCCGGGCTCACGTGATCCTCTTTTGCGACCATGTGGCGAGCAAAGTCCACGGGGAAGCCACCTTCGCTTCACAACTGGGTGGGCTAACGCAGTGTTTTTCAACCACTGTGCCGCGGCACACTAGTGTGCCGTGACATAGTGTAAGGTGTGCCATGGGAAAATTACTTTATATATAGTCAATATAGGCACAGAGTTAAAATTTTTTAACATTTTCTAATGGTGGTGTGCCTCGTGATTTTTTTCATGAAAAAAGTGTGCCTTTGCACAAAAAAGGTTGAAAAACACTGGGCTAACGTATCAACTGCGGTGACTCCCTTAACGACGGCGAGAGGAAAGAGTTTGTAAAATGGGGCGAAACCCACTTAACAACAGAAATGTTGGGCCTCGATATGTGGTTGTAAGTCGAGGACTACCTGGATGTAGACAACCACTTTCCAAGTCAACCTGAGCTAGCTGGAGGTGGCTGATGAGAAAGAGGACAAACAGCTTGATCCAGTGCCTGAAGCACGGATGCACAGAAGGCAGAGGAGAGGAGAGCAGTGGAAATCTATGGGCCGGTCCTCGGGAAGGAAGAGCCACAGCTGGTAGCGAGGCTCCACTCTAGCTCTGGGGATAAAAGGCAGGGGGGGAGCGGAGATGAATAGGTATGGCAGACAAGTATTCATGTTCTGGCCGGATGGACTTGTTAGCCCGCGAGAGACACTTTTCACCGGGGCTGCCGGCATTCGTGATAATGGAATCTTTTGAGTTCCTATCAGAGGGTTTGTCTTGTTCGGGGAGCTGGGTCAGAACACGGTGCGTTTGAGAAGTCACCGTAATCACACGGTTGTTAATTGCGAATCTGGCTTCCCCACTGACTTCGCTTCTCAGACGTTTCGGGGGCTCCATTGTGGTTGTACGTCGAGGACTTACCCGTCTAAGGTTCACGTAACTGGGTGCAACACTAAGTAAACATAACGCAGGTCCTTTACCTGGAGAATCGTCATGTCTGGCAGGTATCGCTTCCGAAGGCCCATATCAAACATCAGGAACTTCAGCATCTTGAAGGCTTCCTCTTCACTCATGTGTAGTAACAGCACTCCGGCCACAAAACTCAGGCCTTGACAATAGCCTACTTCCGAATCCAGGAGGGAGTAGGCCTTCAGGATATTATAAAGGGAGAGCTGGCCAGCTCCAAGCTGGGGTGAGAAGTAGGGATGGGTCGGGAAAGTACGACCTACGAGAGAGAAGAGAGATGGTCCTAGAATCAAACCAGCTGCACCGTCGTGCAAAACACTTTCCAAATATTTAAAAACAAACAAATCCACAATTCAGCCCAATGTTTATGTTGCTGAGCGGGACAGTCATTAAGTGAACCTGGCCCCTGTTAACCACCTTTCCTGCTACAGTTGTTAAGTGAATCCCTGTTCTGGATGAGGCTCCCCAAGAGCCTGAAGTAAACCCCTTGTCCCGACGAAAACCCCTTTCGTTAATTTCCTGTGAATTCTGATCACTCTCAGTCGGCAAAGTTTTTCAGAGGAGGATTTACAGTCACAGACTTTATCGGGCTTGGAGAGCTGCCAGGCCAATATCTGCAGAACCTGGCAAGGAGTCTTGGAGAGTCACGAACCAATGAAGCGAACTAATTGTCTCCTGCAAACTCCCCTTTCGCTCCTCTTTTATTTCCTCTGGGAGGGGCCATTCACCGTCCACCTGTGGCCTTCCTCCCAAGTCAACTCCTGTTCTTTAGCTGTTCCCTTCCTCTGGCAACTCTGTGCATGCGCACATTGGGAACAGGCTCCAGCTGTTCTTCTGCCTCACTGATGTCTGACTCTGAAGGCAGCTGATAACTGTCAGACGGCTCTGGCCCCCTCTCTGCCTCCGACACAGAGCCCTCATCTGAGCCTTCCCCAGACTCCAGGACTGGCCCAGGTTCCTCCCCAACCTCCTCACTGTCCGGATCTG
This sequence comes from Thamnophis sirtalis, assembly GCF_051295495.1. Classification (NCBI taxonomy): domain Eukaryota; kingdom Metazoa; phylum Chordata; class Lepidosauria; order Squamata; family Natricidae; genus Thamnophis; species Thamnophis sirtalis. The sequence goes on along the minus strand of NW_028261390.1, from coordinate 69,017,392 downwards.
CTGCCAGCTCTGCTGGCCACTGGTGGGCCACAACACAATCCCTGCAGGGAACCGTTCAGTCATTAAGCAAATCAGGAATGGTTCGGTAATTTTCCAGAAGGAAAATCTTCCAGCCCAGGAAATCGTTTATAATGTTACAGAAGGAACCGAAAGGCAGGGAGTCCTCAACCTACGACCGTAATGGAACCCATAGTTTAGGCTGCAAAGTGAGAGATTCGACAAGGGGGTTTCACTTTTTTTTAATGCAAAGGCAAAACGTACCAAGTTTAATACCAGACTTACCTAAATCGATGAGAATTGCGTGCTGCTGGGAAGTCAGCTGTTTTAACAGTTCTTTGTAAGGCGTTTCCTTTGGCGGTTGCTTATTTGGAAATGGGTGCTTGAGTTGGTGCAGCTCTGCTAAAAACTTCCATATCTCTCCCCTCTGCTGCCGAGGAACTCCTTTTCAAAAGATCGTAAGAGGGGAAAAAAAAAGAAAGAATATGGATTCAAGTTCTGTTAAGATAGATCCTGTTGTGCCTTAAACTGCTTCTACAGTACAGTACAGTGGAGTTTCCATGGTAACGGCTTCACAGTTCTTCACCAGGGGGATCCCTCTGGTAAGGGGGATTGGGATAAATAAATACCCGGGCAACGCCGGGTTAGCAGCTAGTATTCTTATAAACAGTTACTGCATCTGTTTAAAAAGATAACAATACACTTTCCAAGGTGCCAACATATTTGCATGCCTCAGGAATTAGATACCCTCACCTTTCTCAACAGCAGAGTGTATTTTTTCCATGTCAAACTTGATCTTTGACCTTCCTGGCAGGTTCAGCATTTTATCCCAGACGGACATCACTTCTTTGAGACACGGGGTGATTTCTTCGTAATCAAGCTTCAGGCGCTTATTTAGCAGATCATTTTCAGAAGCTAGGAGAGAGAAAAAGGCAGATAGGTTAAAGGCAGGCGCACCGGTGAAAGGCCACCAAATGTCTGCAAATGTCTGTCTGCCTGTCCGTTTGTCCGTCCATCCATCTATATATATAGTTATCCATCCATCCATGTATCTATCAAGTTTATATAGCCACCCATGACATGGAAACCAACTATCATCTGTCTACTTTTCTGTCTGTCCATCCATCCATCCATCCATCCATCCATCCATCCATCCATCCATCCATCCATCTTCTATCTATATCCATTTATTATCTATCTATTATCTATCTATTATCTATCCGTCCGTCCGTCCATCCATCCATCCATCTTCTATCTATATCTATTTATTATCTATCTATTATCTGTCCGTCCGTCCGTCCATCCATGCATCCATGCATCCATCCATGCATCCATCCATCCATCCATCCATCCATCCATCCATCCATCCATCTATAAAATTCATATAGCCACCCATGACATGGAAACCAACTATCATCTGTCTACTTCTCTCTCTCTCTCTCTCTCCATCCATCCGTCCATCCATCCATCCATCCATCCATCCATCCATCCATCCATCCATCAAATTCATATAGCCACCCATCGCATGGAAACCAACTATCATCTACGTCTACTTCTCTGTCTGTCTGTCTGTCTGTCTGTCTGTCTTTCTTTCTGTCCGTCCATCCATCCATCCATCCATCCATCCATCCATCCATCCATCCATCCATCCATCCAATTCATATAGCCACCCATGAAATGGAAACCTACTATCATCTGTCTATTTCTCTGTCTGTCTGCCTCTCTATCATATCTATCTACATACCTCTCCCTCTCTCTCTCTCCCTCCCTCCCCCCCTCTCTCTCATCTAATTTATACAGCCACTATATAATTTATAAAGCAACTCTGGGTGGCATACAACAATTCAGTAAAGCAGGCATGATGTACAACCATTTTATAATCATTATTAAACGCACTGATGAACAGTGACAACAATCAACCAAAGGAACAGAAGGTGCCTTTGGAAGTTGTGGCAGCTTCATCGCTGGAGGCTTTCAAGAAAAGGCTGGGCTGCTGTTTGTCAGAAATGGTGTAGGTTCAAAGGAGATAAAGTCTGAGTTTCCTTATCAGCCCTTCCAGGAACAAGACTTAAAAGCTGTCATTTATCAAATAAAGGAAGTGTCTATCAAGATAAAATAAACTCCGTTTATATATAGGGGTAAAGTACTGAGGATAATGAAGCACAGCATGCAATGCACAACACACTATCTTTCAGCAACCTCTTTCGTCCCTTTGGTACAAATATCAAAAATATAGAATTTTTCCGGAGAGATTGGGTATTTTACCTTGCAGTTTCTGGTTTTCCTTTTCCATCCTAAGGAGGAGGATCTGCTGGAGGACAGCTTTTTGCCAAAGTTCCCTCAACTCTTTGGATGTCTTTTTCCTGTCTTCTTTGGCTGCTCCAAAAGGACCGTCTTCACAAACTGGCTGTAACGGTGATCTAGGGACCAATTCTGCCAGTTCGGAATAATCTTATTCGACAAAAAGAGGGGAAGAAATTCTATTTTTAAAACAAAATTGAAGATTTGTCTGCATTCCTAAAATCCGTGATGGCGAACCTATGGCAGGTGTGCCCCTGGTGGCACATGGAGCCATTTAGCAATAGCAATAGCAGTTAGACTTATATACCGCTTCATAGGGCTTTCAGCCCTCTCTAAGCAGTTTACAGAGTCAGCATATCGCCCCCAACAATCCGGGTGCTCATTTTACCCACCTCGGAAGTATGGAAGGCTGAGTCAACCCTGAGCCGGTGAGATTTGAACAGCTGAACTGCAGTCAGCTGAAGTAGCCTGCAGTGCTGCATTTAACCACTGTGCTTTGTGTGTGTGTGTGTGTGTGTGTGTGTGTGTGTGTATTTAGTGTCTCTTGCGATGAGCCGATAGACAGAGAAAGGAAGCAGTATGCCTCCTCCCATATTTGGGCATACCAGGGGTTGTGACACTAAATACATACCTATTTCCCTGGCTCAGCTGATAAAGGAGGAGAACCTTGTGGCTTAGTGGTTAACACATCTGCCTAAGATGCAATACAGCACAGGTTCTAATCCCAGTAAGGGTATGGCTAGCTGATGAGAGCTAAATAGCTTGAAATAGATCTATACTAGTCTCCCTTTATTTATTTATCAGCACAAATACAACATCTCTCTCTCTCTCTCTCTCTCTCTCTCTCTCTCTCTCTCTCACACACACACACACACACACACACACAATATGTTTGAGAGTATCTTGGCAATGTTTCGCCACTTGTCATCTTCAGGCTGGTGTCTTCGGCCTCATGCCTGTACGAGCAAAGCGTGATCGGAGCTGCCGTCCCTCTATAAATACTGGTGGGGGTGTGTGGAGTGCTGGCTCTATTGCTGCAAGCAGATTGGTTGGCTGTGTTGTAACTCCATCAACTAATCAAGATGTTACAACATGCTTTCGCCATCACTGTGCTAGATCAATCCTACCCTTGGAAAAATAATTATCAGGACCAGCCAGCAGGAAACTGAACATCTCACATAAGACCCTTCATCTACTAATAGTGTAGCAAATATATCCATGCCCTTGGAGATCCTCAGTCATCCAGGTCATGGTTGTCCCATAGGTGATTTTTTCCCCCCCAAGAGGCAACTGGACTTTATTTTTTCTTGAAGACGCTTCGTTTCTCATCCAAGAAGCTTCTTCAGTTCCGACGTGAAGAACTGAAGAAGCTTTGCAGATGAGAAGGGAAACGTCTTCAAAGAAAAATCAGAAAGTCCAGCTGCCTCTTGAAAAAGCCCCTTTGATGGCTGTAATGTAGAACTAGAGAAATAGCCAAACCCATGGCAGTGAAATCATAAATTAACAATGGCAACCTCTTATAAAGAACATTTGTATAAAATGTTTTACAGATGGCATTGACTACCTGCTAGGTTAGCTAAAATGTTTAAAAATACGTCTAGCCAATGTTGAAAATGCAACCAGTCCTGGAGTCTGGGGAAGGCTCTGAGGAGGGCTCGGTGTCGGAGGCGGAGAGGGGGCCAGGGCCGTATGTCAGTTATCAGCTGCCTTCAGAGTCAGACATCAGTGAGGCAGAAGAACAGCTGGAGCCTGTTCCCAGATTGCACATGCGCAGAGCTGCCAGTAGAAGGGAAGAGCTAAAGAACAGGGGTCACCTTGGGAGTAAGGCCACAGGTGGACAATGAAGGCCCCCTCCCAGAGGAAATAAAAGAGGAGTGAAAGGGGAGTGGAGTTTGCAGGAGGCAATTAGTTCGCTTCATTGGTTCGTGACTCTCCGAGACTCCTTGCCAGGTTCTGCAGATCTCAGGCTGGCAGCTCTCCAAGCCAGATAAGGTCTGTGACTGTAAATCCTCCCTCGAAAGACTTTGCTGGAGGTGAACGAGCAGAACTCACAGTCAATTAATAAAAGAGGTTTTGTCGGGACCAGGAGTTTGCTTCAGGCTCTTGGGAAGCCTCGGTCAGAACACATTCATGAAACCTTCCCTTTAACTACAGATGGATTTTACCTTCATGCCAACTGGGAGAGTCACATCCTTTTTGGGGTGTCGCCACTCTTAAAAATATCTGCTGCCTCCAGGAATGTCGTCGAACCTTCACCGGGGTCTCGGGGACCATATCTGCTTCCCTCGACTTGGATTGGTTATCTCTAAAATCAGAAGTCACAGGATTTATTTCTTTTAGCTACCGTTGCAAGACATGTTTTTTTCCCCCCCCGGATTGTCTAAAAGAGTCTCAATTGCAAATTTAAGTAGAAAAGAGAAAATTACACAGCTTCGTTCCTTAAACAATAAGCTCTTTGACAGAAATAACTCAAGGGAGGGTGTTTTGAATCGTCAAAAATATTCAGAAATAACCTTTTGTTGCTCGCAGTTAAAACTTTTTAATTAGTTGATCCAAGTATAAAATACAAAGGAAAAAACCCTTGGAAAAGTCAGAAGAGAGGAAGGGAAAAAGGAGGGGTATAGTGTAATGGGAGTGGGGAAAAAGGGAAAAGGCACCAACCTCTGATTCTGTTTGACACGGTCAAAGGTTAACAACATAACAACCACAACTTTTTTTGCTTTTACACAGCAATACGTAAAAGCCACTTCTATAACAATAAGCCTGCCTAATTTACAAAAAGGGAATTAAAGTTTCATCTATATTTTTTTTCCTCATGGCAAACACAAAATCCGGAAGCAATTAAAATATAATCTCTTATTTGGATTAAAAGAAGCATTTTAACCCTCTCAACTTCCCGTGCTGCGGGGAAGAATATATGGTTCATTCCCCTTTTTTTCAAATCTAGTCCATAATGTTTTACCAACTCTCTTGCTGCTTATAGAAACCGTGACGCAGAGATGTGTGTTTGTGCAAAGGCTTTGTGCGCTGCCGCGTGGATATTTCGAGAAATAAGTCTCTGAAAATGGCATCGTGATATGTCATGGGATGGCAACGTGATGCGGCAAGTTTGACACCAGTGGTCTAGTCAATTAAGAGTTAATGAATTCAAGACGGGTTGGGCTAAGCCCTTTGTGACTACTAGAGATTCTAGGCGGATTGCTCTTTTGACTCCACCCTAGGCTCTGCCACTCCTTTTCCTACATATCTGGGGCTTTTTTTAAAAACAAGAGTTGAAACCAGACATAGTTCTTGAAGCAGAGTATTCCGAAGCGTGGAAGTCATTATTAAGAAGGCTTGGTGCTTGGTCTCTTCCCCATGGACCTCCCATGCCTTCTTCATGACTAGATAAGTAGACAGAGGTGGGTTGCTCCTGGTTCGGCCTGCTTCAGCCAAACCGGTAGTGGCAGCAGTGAGAGGCTCCACCCACCCTCCCGGACACTGCTGCGCATGCCAGTGGTGGGTTCCAGATCCAGATGCAACTGGTACGGTGCAACGGGGCAGGGTGTCCACCACATGAACGTGCGCATGTGTGCTTACCGCTCGTGACGCTCCCTGATGCCTCCGCAACGCATCAGCTGCTCGGTGGAGCGTCGCACAGGTGCCGTACGCTCCATGGGCGTGCGCGGAAGCACCGAACAGCTCAAATACAGGTAAGGAGCATGGGTAGGTGGGTGGGTCCTCTGGAGCACCATACCGGAACAGTAACTAGTGCTCCCAGCAGGCACTGGTACACCCGTACTGGGGCGTACCAGTCATATCCTACCACTGGTGCATGAGCAGAACATTGCGTGCGCGAGCGAACCGGTAATAAAGTGGTTAGAAACCCACCCCTGTAAGTAGAGTCATGCTTGGCAAGGCGCCATACTGTATAGAGCTTTGTAGAGGATAACCAGAATTTTGAAAATGCTAAAAATAATCAGATATATGTCCCAAAGATCCTTTTTTTCAACAGGCAACTGGACTTTCTAGTTTTTCTTTCTAGTCATTTGCGTCCTTTCAGAGCTGCTAAATTGCACAAGAGACTCTCTCCTAACAAGAGCCGCAGAGGAGGGAAGCAGTCGCTATCCCGGAGAGCAGAGATGGAGTGGAGCAGGCCCCGATAGGCTGCTCCGTTGACCCTCGCCACATAGCGGAAGCCACGCATGCGCCACGCACTCGCATTTTCGGCGGACCAGTTGTTAAATGGGCTGGATCCCACCCCGGTCCACCACCTACCTGGTGGACTTCCTAAAGTCAGAGGTGACATTCTCATCTACAGGAGCCAGGAATTTTAAGAAATTTGGTACGGAAGAAGAGGAGCGAAGTTTTTCCTGGAGAGAGGAACGGTAGGAGGTGCTGAGCGTCGTTGAAAAGGGCGGCTCAGAACGGGAGAGGTTTAGGGTGCGCGGGGAAAACGCAGACACGGAAAGAGAGAACAACACAAAACGAGAAAGGAATAAGCAACAAATTAGGGGAAAAATGCAATAGGAATGAAAACAAAGCAAAGGCTAAGATTTCCAGCTGTATAATTTATTTTAGATAACTGGTTGGAGGCTCATTCCATTTTCAGGAAAGGCCGTGCGACCCCATATCTGCCATTTTATTTGGACAGTGTGTTATAAAGGTAAAGGTTCCCCTCGCACATATGTGCTAGTCGTTCCTGACTCTAGGGGGCGGTGCTCGTCTCAGTTTCAAAGCCCAAGAGCCAGCGCTGTCCGAAGACGTCTCCGTGGTCATGTGGCCGGTATGACTAAATGCCGAAGGTGCATGGAACGCTGTTCCCTTCCCACCAAAGGTGGTTCCTATTTTTCTACTTGCATTTTTTTTTACATGCTTTCGAACTGCTAGGTTGGCAGAACCTGGGACAAGTCACAGGAGCTCACTCCATTATGCGGCGCTAGGGATTCGAACCGCCAAACTGCCGACTTTCTGATTGACAAGCTCAGCGTCTTAGCCGCTGAGCCTGCGCGTGCCATGTTGTGACACATATTACGTGAGTCAATAAGAGACCGTTTGGATTGTGGTTTCACATAGGTGCAATCAATGAGAATAATTTTGTGACTGGCTGAGCTTACGCTTATTTCAACCCGAGACTTTGACTAAGTTACACCAAATTTTATTTTATTTCTTCCTAGATTTACATGTAATTAATTAGTTAACTCATAATAAGAGCTACACCACAGTAGCAAGAGAAGGGCTATTTTTCCAAGATCCTGGAAATTGTTGACTTATTTCGGTTTAATTCATGACTTCCCTTTGCAAGGTACCAGATGCCTTCGGTGAAAATCGTTATGAAGCGATGCACTGCCAAACTAACTCTCTCTCTCTTTCTCTTTCTCTTTCTCTCTCTCTCTCTCTCTCTCTCTCTCTCTCTCTCTCCCTTCCTCCCTCCCCCCTCTCTGTCTCTCCCTCTCCCCTTCCTCTCTCCCTCTCCCCCTCCTCTCCCCCTCTTCCCTCCCTTCTCTCTCTCTTCCTCCTCTCTCTCCCCCTTTCCCTATCTCTCTTCCTCCCTCCCCATCTCTCTCTCTTCCCCTCTTCCTCCCTCCCACTCTCTCTGTCTCCTTCCCTCCCTGTCCCTCTTCCTCCCTCCCTCCCTCTCTCTCTCCTCACCTCTTCGGCACGACCTGCCTGCCTTGTTCTCCGCTTGAACTATGCCTGAGGCGCTTGAAGAAATTGGGAGAGGAGGTTGAGGATGGAAGTCGAGCTGGAGGAGGCAGGGCAGCAGCTGGTGATGCCTGGCTGGCAGAAGGCGTAGAGCTGCTGGCAGCCCTGGTCAGGTTTTACAAGGGGAAGGATGGGGAAGGAAGGCGAGGTGAGGCAAAAAAAGGGAAGGGAAAGAAAGGAAAGAAGGAAGGAAAACAAGGAGAGACAAGGGAAGGCAAGAGAGGAGAGAAGAGAGAGGAGGAAAGGAGAGGAGAGATGGAAAAAGGAAGGAAGGAAGGAAGAAAGGGGTGAAAAAGGAAGAAAGGAAGAAAGGAAAAGGTGAAAAGGTGAAAAGGAAAGAAGGAAGGAAGGAAAGAAAGAAAGGGTGAAAAAGAAGGAAGGAAGGAAGGAAGGCAGGAAGGAAAGGTAAGGCAATAGAGGAGAGGGGAAGGTAAAGGAAAGATGAGATGGAGAATAGATGGATGAAAGGAAGGAGAGGGTGAAAAAGAAGGAAGGAAGGAGAGGGAGGTGAAACGGATGAATGGGTGGAAGGAAGGAAGGAAGGAAGGAAGGAAGGAAGGAAGGAAGGAAGGAAGGAAGGAAGGAAGGAAGGAAGGTCAAATAAAGTATAAGCATACAGAAAGGCTGAAAGTAAAAATAAAGATAGAACTCAAGCACTTGAATTAATTATTAAAGAGTTTAATTATGCACAGGAAGTGGCATCAAGAAGCACATTAAAGTCCTTTTACTGAAATGTGCTGCTTCTTCGACCTTAGCCCCTCACGGATCTACTGATCATGAATGATGATGATGATGATGATGATGATGATGATGATGATGATAGAATGAAGACCGAGTAGACTGAATACATTCATGCCAGGAGCAAGTATTGCTGCTTACAGCTTTAATGCTTTAAAAAATGCTTTTAATGCTGTTTTCCAGTCTGACATATAACAACAGCAACGGGACCAGTTTCTTTCCAACACTACGATCTACCAATGCTGCACATCAAAGGGTGCGTGCTGAGCATGCTGTTAGTAGAGTTCAGGAGGCAACCCCAGAGGGGGTGGGAGGTGCAGGGGAAGGAAGTCCAATATTAGCTGGCAACCTGCGAAGTTGTCCCAGAGCTGTGCTTTTTTTTCAAGGGGCAACAGGACTTTCTGATATTTTTCTTTTGAAGACATTTCGCTTCTCATCCAGGAAGCTTCTTCAGCCCCGACTGAAGAAGCTTCCATTCCCCACCATCCAGTCAGAGCTGAAGAAGCTTCTTGGATGAGAAGCGAAACGTCTTCAACGAAAAACCAGAAAGTCCAGTTGCCTCTTGAGAAAGCACTTTTGGGATTCTGTTCTGTTCTGTCCTCTCCTCTCCTATTTCTTCATTCCATTATTCTATTCTATTCTTATTTTTATTCTAGTCTATTCTAGTCCTACCCTAATTCTTCATTCTATTCTATTCTACTCTACTCTACTCTACTCCACTCTTCATCTACTCTACTCTAATTCTTCATTCCATTCCACTCCATTCCTACCCTATCCTAATTCTTCATTCCATTATTCCATTCTATTCTGTTCTATTCTTATTCTATTCTATTCCTATCCTAATTCTTCATTCCATTCTATTCCATTCCACTCCTACCCTACCCTATCCTAATTCTTCATTCCATTATTCCATTCTATTCTTATTCTATTCTATTCCTACCCTAATTCTTCATTCTATTCTATTCTACTCTACTCTACTCTACTCCACTCTTCATCTACTCTACTCTACCCTAATTCTTCATTCCATTCCACTCCATTCCTACCCTATCCTAATTCTTCATTCCATTATTCTATTCTATTCTATTCTGTTCTATTCTTATTCTATTCTATTCCCATCCTAATTCTTCATTCCATTCTATTCCATTCCACTCCTACCCTATCCTAATTCTTCATTCCATTATTCCATTCTATTCTGTTCTATTCTTATTCTATTTTATTCCTATCCTAATTCTTCATTCCATTCTATTCCATTCCACTCCTACCCTACCCTATCCTAATTCTTCATTCCATTATTCTATTCTGTTCTTATTCTATTCTATTCCTACCCTAATTCTTCATTCTATTCTATTCTATTCTACTCTACTCTACTCTACTCTACTCCACTCTTCATCTACTCTACTCTACCCTAATTCTTCATTCCATTCCACTCCATTCCTACCCTATCCTAATTCTTCATTCCATTATTCTATTCTATTCTGTTCTATTCTTATTCTATTCTATTCCTATCCTAATTCTTCATTCCATTCTATTCCATTCCACTCCTACCCTACCCTATCCTAATTCTTCATTCCATTATTCTATTCTGTTCTTATTCTATTCTATTCCTACCCTAATTCTTCATTCTATTCTATTCTACTCTACTCCACTCTTCATCTACTCTACTCTACCCTAATTCTTCATTCCATTCTATTCCATTCCACTTCACTCCTACCCTATCCTAATTCTTCATTCAATTATTCTATTCTATTCTGTTCTTATTCTATTCTATACTATTCCTATCCTAATTCTTCATTCCATTCTATTCCATTCCACTCCACTCATACC